>NW_019396403.1:0-182817 GCF_000591075.1 Eurytemora carolleeae
TTTTCCTTGGAGTTAGTAGCCCTTGGAGGTTTTTCATGGTTTGCATTTTTCCTACCAGCCATTTTATACACCCTGTATAAATTGTTGACTGAACTATCTATACATGAACTTATAGATAATTAGTGCCAGATGACCGAGCGCACACACACACACTCACGTCTTGTCACGGTGAAGGGTAAGAACTGATAAAGTTAATAAAGTTTAAAACATTTGCAGACAGTACTCGTCTCCGAATTCACCGAACTCACACATTCTGTCTAACCAGAGCTAAAAACTTTAGAATGTGATATCCTTAATCCCTATCTGTTAATTAATCTGGAGATTAAATTCATGAGGAGAACAAGCAATATTTAATCTGGAGATTCAGAAAAAGAGTGGATCAAGCATTAATCCCGCTATCCACTATTCCAAATTTCCCAGCTCAGTCTTCTATTGGTTTATCCAGAGTATTATCTATTATCTTGTTTCAAGTTATTCTAGATGGTTGAGGACTACAGCAGATCTAACAGAATTAAGACAGTTATAAGGTGTTCATGTTTAGGTAAAAGTTGAACAGTTCCTGCCAACTTCCTCTTTATACTTTACACACATTGGACGCAAATATATAATTGCTCTCGAGTAGATCTAGTCTCTGACCTTTACACTGATGACATACATTTTAGTTTGAAAAGTTCATATGGTTTGATTGAGTCCCAAAAAAGTGTTCACATCTAAGAGGTTTGAAAAAAATGCTTTACTTTGATTTGAGAATTCTATAAATATTTGTTTTTCTTATCTATAGCTTGCTAGGAACTGTAGATATGACAGTTAATCAATATTTTGAATTTTGAGAAAATAATGATTTCAAAGAATCAACATTGCTTGATAAGATAAGTTTTCAGATTTGGTGAGATAGCTGGGTAGTTACCTGGGATTACTGTCGTCAGAACCTATAGGATAATTATTTTAACTTAAAATTTTGCAGCATGGTGTGATATGAGATGTATGCACAAAATTGATCAAAGAGGGGGGGGGGGAAGGGATAAAAAATTGTATACTAGGATATTACAAGTTTCTTTTGCTCTGGATACGGGACAAATTGGATGAAATCCTGAAAACCAAATCTTTCCATAAACCTGGTTCAGAACTAAAATGTCTATTTTATTTGTATAGATAGATAGTATTGTAATATAAGAATGGAGAGTCATCAACTGAGTCCCTCAAAACAAGAGGATATGACGGTTCATTATGCTGGGGAGTCCACTAGGAGTAGAGTACAGGTAAATATATGTTATTGTTCACCAATAAACATTTATTAAATCATGTTCAATATTCAATATATATTCGATCATGTTCAACAATCTATATATATTCAATCATATTCAACAATTAACATTATAATCAATCAAGTTCAACAATCACAATTATATATTCAATCATGTTCAATATATATATATATATATATATATATCAGTTGAAACGCAACAATCTTCTTATAACATTTTATTCATAAACAAATTGTTTCATGCTTTTATGCAATCATATATGCAATTATATATATATATATCCCGGAGCTCAGTAGAGTTAGCTCTGATGGCAGTCTGGACTAGGGTTTCCACTGGAATTCCGGGTTACGGTTTACGTACGGAAATGATCCTGAAAATTTTTCCATTTCCATTATGGAAAAGGTTCCGGAAATCCAGAATTCTGGAAAGATTTCTGGAACAATTTTTTCCGTAAACCAGAAATTTCCGTGACGTTGTTCTGGAATTACGGAGCGATATGTAATAGTGTTCCTGAAAATTCCTGTTTACGGAACAATTGTTCCAGAATTTTCCGGAAAAAGGTTCCGGAAAACGTTGAAGACATCTACTTATGTAAAAGATAAAACCAGTAAGTAATACTATCTACAGAATAATAGAATGTGCGCCTGTTGTAGCTGTATTTAAAGTATTGAATTATCATGAAATAATATAAATCCTTACTGCCATGTCAAAAAATAATTTCATCTACAGAAAACTGTGGAAAGGAAGACGACATGTATAGCAATCCTTGATTCTAATAGATGTTGTTTCAAAGCTAATAGGTTAAATAGTAACTTATAAAATCACTTTTAGATTGGTCTGTATACAGTATATTATATACTATGTAAATGACGTGTCTCATGTTCATTAAACTATTTAAGAGTCATAATTTAAGTCTAAAAGTTGTCCTCCTATTCCAGAGTTTTCTGGTTCTCACTCTATTTATATACTTTGCTTGTCTGTTTGTTTGTCCGTTTGTATCCAATAAATGTCCAAACAGCTGAACCGACCAAGTCCAACAATTGTGAGGCAACTCACATGGCCCAAGGGAAAGTTATAACTAGTTATAAATTTATGCTGGAATAAAACTTGAAATTTATTATTTTTTTAATTCACCAGAGCTGGGAACTTTTGATTGGTGGATATCGGGATTAAGGCTTAATCCACTCTTTTTCTTAATCTCCAGATTAACATAATCTTGCAAGATTATCTTAAAAGTGTATGAAAAACAATAAAATTCAAATTAATATTTAATCATCTGAGAAACTGTAGCAGCCAATCAGAGAAAAGCGGGCAACCAAAGAGAGAACAGAAATATTCTCATTGGAGAAAACAATTAACGGATATCCAAGGAGAGAGAAAAATTAGTGGATTAAGGACTAAAATGAAAAGTTTCCACAGTGGATATTCGGATCAAGAAGTCAGGATTAAAGTTTATCCATTCTAAAGTTTTCAGCTCAGTTTAAAGCCTAGTTTTTATAAACTCTTATTTATATGGTTCATTTTTTGCTACGTTTTTAGCTGACTTTTACTTCGCAAAAAATTAATATTCGTTGATTTGCAAATAAACATTTACGCGAATTTCAAACAATGTTAGTCACAAAGAGAAAGACACACAAACTACGAACTATATACGAAAAATGAACATGCAGATTCGGTTTTAGGTTGGATTTATTTTCTAACTAGAAAGAAAAAGAGAAAGAGGAATTCGCCAAACTAAAACCGAAGGAAAAGATCTAGAAAGAAAACAAATTCAACCTTATTGAGTACTTACATAAAGGACTAGCTGTCCAGAGCTATAAGATTTTGATTCTAAGCAAATTAACTTTTAACGAATATCCGAGAGGTGAGATATTTTATTAAATAAGTACAAACAAGCTCTGTGTTGACCGAAGAAAGACAATTCGAGAAAAACGTGAACGATAGTTGTATATCCACACTATTTCAAGAATTAGAGTTTGGATTCAACAGAAATTAGCGTTCGGACTCAACAGGGTTGCATTGATTTTTAAATTGCAAAAGGGTGGCATTGATTATTTGCGAATGTAATGAATCTAAAAATTTCATCCCATCCTGATTAAATATGGAGTGGGGGGGGGGGGGTTCTTAAGCCTAACCGATGACCCTCTTGAAAAATAAAAACTAATTTGTTAAAAAATATTGCAGAGGTAATGAAAACTGTAAAAAAAAATTCCGGTTCACAAAATGGAAACTGGAAATTTTACAATTTCCATTCTGTATACCGGAAAAATTTCCGGTTTACGTAACCTAAGCCGTAAAATTTCCAGTTTCCATTTGTTCCTGAATTAACCCGGAACTCCGGTTTACGCAACAAATTTCCGGATCATTCAATTTTCAAAATGGAATTTTTTTTCCGGACAAATGGAAACCCTAGTCTGATCTCTCTGGACGAGGGGTTTTTCGATCTTTCCCTTAGCTTACCTTACCTTACATATTAATTTAAATTTTAACATTATTTTAATAGTTATATTTCAGCAGATGTAGACATTTTGACATTTCTATATTCCTTGTTCTTCCTTTCTTCTTTTCTTATATTTCATAAATGATACAATAATATTTCGGCTAATTTTGAAGAAAAGAAATTTTTTTTAGATATCCTCACAGTTTGCCAACTCCTAGTTTAGAACTATCTGTATGAACTTTCTGAACTTGGGGGCAGGGGGGGAGGTGAGAATGAGCAACTCACTCCCCTCTCCCCTTATTATTTGCCTCAGCTACTACACACTTTCATTTCTAACTTTCCTGTTCAATTTTCTTCTTTCTTCTTGTTTATTGTTTTTATGTTTTAAGCTTCTCCAAATAGTTCTTGTGACTTCAAGTTCTGGAGCAGGTAGGAGAGAAATAAGGAGGTTTGTAGTCTTCCTGTTATAGTCTTTCTGTCCTAAGGGAAATTCAAGGAAACCCATAACTGCACCAGTTATGCAAAATGGGGAGTTGTAAGCCTTAAAGCCTCATCAGGAGGAATCTTCCATAGCAGTCTAGTCCTCACAGCTGGTCAAGAAAAAAAATGGTATTGTTGTGCATGGCGTGTATACCCATCAGGGGTTATACTCCTTCTTTTAGCTGAACCAGGCTGAAGATGGAGTTCTTGTTTTATTTCCCTCCTATATTACGCTTGCTACTTCCCTGCAGGCTATGAAATGGGCAACTAAACGTAGCACTTCCCCAAACTGTAAAGCCAGGACTCCTAAAAGAGAGGTCCGTACTCTTCTGAGGGGGGTAAGCGACTGCAATTATGTTCAACAATTAACATTATATTTAATGTTCAATAATCAATATATATTCAATCATGTTCAACAATTGCAATAATATATTCAATCATGTTCAATTATCAATATAAATATATTCAATAATGTCCAACAATCACAATAATATATTCAATCATGTTCAATTATCAATATATATATATATTCAATCATGTTCAACAATCACAATAATTCANAGGCAGGAAATTAATTTATTTAGAAATATAGATTATTATATTTATATTTATTTATATTTATTAACTTTTTAAACAACGATTTTAACTTTTAAATGTTGCTCTCCAGGACACTATTTTGTCCTCATGATATAACTAAAAAAATCGCAAATTCGTGTCACATTAGGGGATTACTATGATTTTAAAGAATAGAAATTTTGCTAAAATTTCTGTATTTACAACTCTAGAATCATGCAAGGTCCTACAAAATCCTTGGTTCTGATTGGTTTAGACGTTAATAATATTCAAACATATTTACAGATTTAATAAAATCTCTGTTTAAAGGGATCTAGCTGTGGTGACTGTTGTAGTGCACTATGCTGTACATGCTGTACTAGTATTCAGGTATAGTTTATTTTTAAAGGGAGTGTTCGCCAATAATATAGTTTATTTTTAAAGGGAGTGTTCGCCAATAATATAATTTATTTTTAAAGGGAGTGTTCGCCAATAATATAATTTATTTTTAAAGGGAGTGTTCGCCAATAATATAATTCATTTTTAAAGGGAGTGTTCGCCAATAATAAACTTAGTTTATTTTTAAAGGACTACTTTTTAGAGAAACTTTAAAGGAAATAAAATAAATCGACATTAGTTTTCTATATTCTCTGAGACTTTCAATTGCAGATTACACTAAAATGTTTTTATTCAAAACTATTTAATATTCAATGTACTTAGAATTAAGTTCTATTTAGTTTGAATTGATCTGAGCTGATTTGACTTGACCAGACTTGTACGTACTTGAGCTGTCCTGGACTAACCAAGACTTAACTGAATTGACTTGCAGCGGACTTGCAACTGAATTACAACTGCATTGCATTTGACTTTGACGGACTTGGACCGACTGGTACAGACTGGAACTGGCTTGAAACTGACTTGCGCAGACTTTGACAGACTTGGACCAACTAGGACCGACTGGAATCAACTTGAAACTAACTTGAAACTAACTTGAAACTGAATTGAAACTAACTGGAACCGACTTGAAACTGACTTTGAACTGACTTGAGTTAACTTGGTTTGTTAAACTATGTAATTGTACTTTTCCCAGGTTGCGAACGAGGTCCGTGCTCGTGGAGACCAGGTTTAGAACAAAGATGATTGCCATATTAAAAAAAAACTTGATTCTGAGGAAGTGCACATTAAGAAAAAAACATACTAATAGATTAGCACTTCACAACTCTCTATTTTTGTTCTTCTGAATTTTTGATATTCAAAAGTTTGGTTTTGTTTATTTTTTCATATATTATACTCTTGTAATTACAATTTTGGATTTTGTTTGATTTAATGTAATCTTTTTCCCAGTCTGTAAATTATTATTATTGAGAAGTATTTATGGAAGTATTTTCTTGAATAAAGTATTGTTAACTCCACTCTACAGGAAATTTATTCAACTCTGGTGCAACTTTGCGACATCCTAATTTCTCTAACTTTTATTTTACGTTAAAGCAAGTGTTTATTAATAAACAAACAAACTTAATTTAATGTATCTGAATATCTATTAGTCACTTATCATATCAGAATTAAAACAAAAAAAATATTGTAAACTTAAATTCTGAATTTAGCCAAATAATACTGGGTGTTGATAAAGTATCCATTTATTTTACATCTAAACGGACCGTCAGCATAATTAAGTGACTAAAATAAAGGATATACCAGATTCACAACGGTACCCTGGAAACCTTGTTCAAACATGTTAAGAAAAGTGTTTGTTCGTTCGTTTTATAGCAAGAAATCCGTCCGTTGCACTTCTTAGTGAAACTTTTCAAATAGAAATCTTGGATAAATCCATAAAAGAAACTATTATAAACTTTTTAAAACCCAGTTAGATACTTCACAGAGACGTTTATTCCGAATGAATTCCATAATCGTCCTGGACGTGAATGTTTCTCAAAATTTCACACCTAGCTTGAAGCTTAATCTCAGTGGTTTTAGTTTAAAAATGGTTTAATATAAAACTGAAGAGTGAAGAGCATAAAAAAAATAGTTTGCTGTTTTTTCTGCTAGTTTTGTTTGCAAGATAATTGGGCTGTATGTGTACCTTTCAAGTATCCAAAAAGCGAATGTACAGTTCAAATTTTGACCCCCCTTTGCCTCAGCTACTACACACTTTCATTTCTAACTTTCCTGTTCAATTTTCTTCTTTCTTCTTGTTTATTGTTTTTATGTTTTAAGCTTCTCCAAATAGTTCTTGTGACTTCAAGTTCTGGAGCAGGTAGGAGAGAAATAAGGAGGTTTGTAGTCTTCCTGTTATAGTCTTTCTGTCCTAAGGGAAATTCAAGGAAACCCATAACTGCACCAGTTATGCAAAATGGGGAGTTGTAAGCCTTAAAGCCTCATCAGGAGGAATCTTCCATAGCAGTCTAGTCCTCACAGCTGGTCAAGAAAAAAAATGGTATTGTTGTGCATGGCGTGTATACCCATCAGGGGTTATACTCCTTCTTTTAGCTGAACCAGGCTGAAGATGGAGTTCTTGTTTTATTTCCCTCCTATATTACGCTTGCTACTTCCCTGCAGGCTATGAAATGGGCAACTAAACGTAGCACTTCCCCAAACTGTAAAGCCAGGACTCCTAAAAGAGAGGTCCGTACTCTTCTGAGGGGGGTAAGCGACTGCAATTATGTTCAACAATTAACATTATATTTAATGTTCAATAATCAATATATATTCAATCATGTTCAACAATTGCAATAATATATTCAATCATGTTCAATTATCAATATAAATATATTCAATAATGTCCAACAATCACAATAATATATTCAATCATGTTCAATTATCAATATATATATATATTCAATCATGTTCAACAATCACAATAATTCATTCAATCATGTTCAACAATCACAATATATATTCAATCATGTTCAATTATCAATATATATATATATTCAATCATGTTCAACAATCGACATATATTCAAATCATGTTCAACAATCAACATATATTCAATCATGTTCAACGATCGACATATTTTCAATCATGTTCAACAACGAACTTATATTCAATCATGTTCAACAATCAACATATATTCAATCATGTTCAACAATCAACATAAATTCAATCATATTCAACACACCAAATATTCAATCATGTTATACATTTACCATATATATTTAATCATGTATAACAATCGACATATATGCAATCGTTTTCAACATTCACCATACAATCAATCATGTTCAACATTCAACATGTTCAACAGTCGACATATATTCAATCATGTTCAACAATCGACATATATTCAATCATGTTCAAAAATCAACATGGATCTATGATAGCATATATTTAGCTGGTGCAGCCTACACCTCAAACCTGTGGAACCTGGCATACTGGTTTCTGTAACTGCTGCCATGACTGTGGAACATGTGAGTTTTTTCTATAAAATTCTTTCCAATTTTTGGTTAGTGACCTTTTATTAATATTCACAAATTTTCAAAACATGAATTTTGAATTAAATTTGTGTACATATGAATGACAATTATAGATTTCTGTTCATGCTGTTTTTAGATAATAATTATATGAATAATTACAATAAAGGTATGTGCGGAAGCTGTTGCCTCTGTTTCCAGGCCTGTGAAACAGCCAATGCTTTGAATGACAGTGGTTTCCTCTATTGCCTACTCAGGTACACTTCTAGGGTAGATTCCTCTATTGCCTACTCAGGAATACATCTAGGGTAGGTTCCTCGACTGCCTACTCAGGTACACATCTAGGGTAGGTTCCTCTACTGCCTACTCAGGTACACATCTACGGTAGGTTCCTCTATTGCCTACTCAGGTACACATCTAGGGTAGGTTCCTCTACAGACTTCTCAGGTGCATATGTAGGGTAGGTTCCTCTACAGACTTCTCAGGTATATATCTAGGGTAGGTTCCTCGCGGTTTTTTATCGTGAACACAATAAAAGTTATATTCAAGTCAAAATTATTAAATTGGAAGCTTTCAGTCTGCAAGATTTAAAAAATTTGGTATTTTATTATCTTTAAGTTGCTTAAAGAAAGAAAGAATTGTTTTCTGGATTTCAATTCATTAAGAAAAAATGCCTAATATTTTGGTCAACTTTTGTAACTTTGAAGACGCTAGATCCCATCTTGGAGAAGATATAAGATCATAAATTAATTCCGGGTCACTCTGATTAGGACTGTAGTGCGAGAAAATCACATGTTTAGAATAAACAGTCTTGATTTTTGTAAAACTACTCAAAATGTTGTGGAATTTTAATAAAATTAGTGTATTTAGTGTACTCTGATAAGGACTGAAGTGCGAGAAAACCACATGTTTGAAATAAACAGTCTTGATTTTTGTAAAACTCCTCAAAATGTTGTGGAATTTTAATAAAATTAGTGTAGTTAGTGTACTCTGATTAGGACTGTAGTGCGAGAAAATCACATGTTTAGAATAAACAGTCTTGATTTTTGTAAAACTTCTCAAAATTTTGTTGAATTTTAATAAAATTTGTGTATTTAGTGTACTCTGTGGTCCCTGTGTACCAATATGTCTACTGCGTATGAAAGCTAGGACTAAATACGGAATTGAGGCAGGAAATTAATTTATTTAGAAATATAGATTATTATATTTATATTTATTTATATTTATTAACTTTTTAAACAACGATTTTAACTTTTAAATGTTGCTCTCCAGGACACTATTTTGTCCTCATGATATAACTAAAAAAATCGCAAATTCGTGTCACATTAGGGGATTACTATGATTTTAAAGAATAGAAATTTTGCTAAAATTTCTGTATTTACAACTCTAGAATCATGCAAGGTCCTACAAAATCCTTGGTTCTGATTGGTTTAGACGTTAATAATATTCAAACATATTTACAGATTTAATAAAATCTCTGTTTAAAGGGATCTAGCTGTGGTGACTGTTGTAGTGCACTATGCTGTACATGCTGTACTAGTATTCAGGTATAGTTTATTTTTAAAGGGAGTGTTCGCCAATAATATAGTTTATTTTTAAAGGGAGTGTTCGCCAATAATATAATTTATTTTTAAAGGGAGTGTTCGCCAATAATATAATTTATTTTTAAAGGGAGTGTTCGCCAATAATATAATTCATTTTTAAAGGGAGTGTTCGCCAATAATATAATTCATTTTTAAAGGGAGTGTTCGCCAATAATAAACTTAGTTTATTTTTAAAGGACTACTTTTTAGAGAAACTTTNCCCCCTTTAGGTGATCCAAGAGGGAGTATGGCAACACACATTTTCCACTTTGCGCTTATTTGGCCCCCTCCCCCTAGATTGATTTCTGTGTACGCCCTTTATTTCCAAAAGGTTAAATGAGTTATTATTCTATATTTTTCATTTATCTTGTATCCGATTCACTACGCGGCTAATAAAGATTCATTCGAAATTACGAAATTACACCTTAAACTTTGAATTTAGCAAAATAATAATTGTTTTGTAAAGTAACCCTAAATATGATATTTAAGTGAATTGTGCATGTGTTGTTAAGTATTTGCAGAATTGTTGGATTTTAATACTGGTGTTCTACTATTTCAAGGAATTGCATTTAATAATTAAATATTTTGTTTATCTATGATATTTTAAAATTTGCAAGATAGGGATATGCGGAAAAAGTATATACTGGGTGTCCTGCATTGATCGTGCTTGGCTCTAAATTGAGATTTTCGAGACTAAAAGGAAATTTTTTTTTAAATCATAAAAAAAATTGTTTAAGGCAAACAAAATTTATGTCGAAAATAAAAGGTATCATGAGTGTTGTGTCCGTATTTTGGCATTACAGCTTGGATAAGTGCAGGGTTACCCACAAAGGATGAGAAACGGTTGTACAGAATTCATACTATCTGTTTCCTTATATTTATGATTTATCTTAACTTTTTTTGTCTGATCAGTGAATAAGCCATTTAGGGTTTCCAGTCGTAATTACGCGTAACACTTTCTTTCACTTACGCAGGAGCATTACGCGTAATTACGCGTTTATTACGTTTACGAAAGAAAGTCGAGTTTCGCGGAATTAATGCGTAATTACGCGAAATTACGTAATACGAAACAATTCCGTAATAAATAAAGTACATATTAATTCTCAGAAATATTTATAGCGGGAAAGTATCGTAAAACCCGCTACAACCATGTCGAAACATATTTTGACGATTTTACATTTTTTTCAAACAAGGAAGATAAACTTGAGAAAGTAGGTTGAAATATTTACAAGTCATCAAAAATTGAAAAAGGAATTGAGTCTTTGCCACAAAATTTTATTTTCTAATCCCTATATTTTTGCAACCCAATGCCGTAGACCTTAGATATTTTAAACTATGAATTCTGTTAGATTAAATAATCAAAGTTTGAAATATAAAAGGTTTCCACCATTAGGTTCCTAAGATATAAGGATTAGAAAAGTTGAGCTAGTGGAAAAGACTCAATTCCTTTATAGATTATGTATTTTTTTGATAAAAATAAATTGTTGGCCCTTTGTTAAACTTTTTAGTTGTCGAACGTAAAAATTACATCAACATAGTATTGGCTGAAATTTCTGATTCAACTTGCGTGACATTATTTTCCTTGTAAATTGGTTGTTTTATTTAAATTAAAAATTAAATCTTCAAAATCTCATAGATGTAATTATTGCAAAATTTCGCGAAATTAAAGTTTCTCTGATTATTCGCAAAATTACCTCATAGATACTACGCGAAATTACACCGTAATTACGCGTAATTATAGTTTCGCTTATTACGGGTAATCATTACGAAATTTCGCAAAATTACGTTGTAGAAATTACGCGTAATTATAGTTTCGCTTATTACGCGTAATCATTACTTAATTTCGCGAAATTACGTTGCAGAAATTTCGCAGTAATTTCGCGAAATGGATATTTCCCCAATTACGCGTAATCCTGCGAAATTACACGAAATGAAAATTATTACGCGTAACTGCACGTAATCAAGCGTAAGAGAATAATCTATTACGTTGGAAACCCTAAAGCCATTAAAAGATTATATTGAAGGCAGAAGACTTTATTTAACCTCGGAGTCTTCAAATTAGAGCTTCAGGTTGTCTTTACAGTCTTATTCTTTGTGGGTAAACCTGTAGTTCAACCACTTCTCTAAACTGGTTAAACCAAGTCTAATCGGTTCAACCATATCGCGCTATTCATTTAATCTGGTCAGTCTAACCAATAACCTGTTCAAATCCTGCAGCACAAAACCAAATATTAAAAGGAATCTGTTTAAAATAGCCGAACACTCGAGTATTATTAAAGCGATGTTTAATATGGCTAGTGAAATCTGAATTGAAACCCTTAAAATTGTTGTGTCTTATATATTCAAAACCGAATTTTAATATCAACCTGTTTAAAATGGTCAAAAACTCGGGCTCATTATTGCGATGAAATATCGGAAGTGAAACCCTTGAAATTATTGTGTCTTTTAAACTCAAAACCGAATATTAATATCAATTTGTTCGAAATCGTCAAAAACTCATGCTCATTATTGTGATGTAAAATCTCGAGTGAAATATGAATTGAAACCCAAAAAAATGTTGCGTCTTTTATATTCAAAACCGAATACTAATATCAATCTGTTAAAAATGGTCGAGAACTCGGGCTCATTATTGCGATGCAATATCGCGAGTGAAATCGGAAGTGAAACCCTTGAGAGACTTGAGATGATTGTATCTTTTAAACTCAAAACTTAATATTAATATCAATTTTTTCTAAATTGCCGAAAACTCTGGCTCATTATTGCGATCTAAAATAATAAAATATCGCAAGTGAAGTCTATAATAAACCCCATAAACAACATTAAGCAATATTATGTGTATTTTAACTTGTTATAAGTCAAATAGTTTTACCGAGAGCTGGGAAATCAATAAAAAGTTAAATTAGTGTTCTATGTTTAGATCATAACTTTAATCTAACAGTCATTGTATTATTCCACATATTTATGGTTCTCACTGTCTTCAAAATAGATCTAAAAGAATATTAGGGTTACCCACAAAAAATGAGACTTAAGAGACAACTGCACGGAATTGACCTAGTCTTTGTTCTTGTTTTATGATTCCTTTGCAACTGATAACTTGGTTTTTTGGCCCAAATTATTAAATATATCATTTAAATACTAAATGCAAGACAGAACATATAAAACCTTCAAGCCTTCAAGGTCGTCTTTACAGTCGCATCTTTTCAATCGTTATGGGTAACCCTTACCTTGGGTCTGGATAATATTCCGAATGAACTCCAGAAAAAATTGCCATAATAAAACCTAGAACCACTGATAAATCAACTATGTTCATTGTAAGAAAGCGATCCGAACTGAGCCTCTTGAAATACCGGAGTTAATACCCATTATTTCCCAGAGAAGTTTATTACTCTGCCTCTCTTAAATCAGTTGGATCACAGTAATCCAAAGGTTGCAAGCTCACGCAAAATCCTCAGAGCACTTTGCTAATTGCGTCTCATAAACAAATGCATATAGAGTTCTTAAATTTACATGACTAGGACTACAAAACAAATAGAAGTGAGTTAAAATAAAAATACCATGGCGTTGCGACACTTCAAATTTCAAAATCGATCCAGTCTTGATAATTGATGCAAATATTCACAACAGTCTGGATCTATGTGGCCGGCAATGTAATCCAAAAAGTAAGCAGTCTAACCAAGGTTGTATATTAGGTTAGATACTATGGATGTGCTCCAATGTAGGTAAATGTCGTCTCTTTTTCGCAATTTACAATTCCTCATTCAATCGAAGGCTTGCGTTAATCAAACAGTTTGTATTGTGAAGAGTTAAAGTACAAATTTTATGAATGATATTTGCATTTTTTTTGCGAAATTTTCGCATTTCTTATTTTGTGAAAAGGTCGCATTTTTTCGGGAAACAAATTAAAGCGAAATTTCGCGAAAAAAAATCAGTTTGTTTAACAGTTTAACAGTTTAACAACGATTCGGTCTCGAATTTAACAACATTAAGCGACTCGTATTGTTGTCTCTTTCCACTTTTCATTAAAAGCGCGTCACCTACAATTTAGTTCCATGAAACTAGGGAGGTGTCCAAAAGCTCTCTGACTCAGGGGGGGGGGGGTATGCCATCACAATCCCTTCTAGGTCAAGGATTTTCAGCGCGCGCGTCTTTTGGATTTTTTTTGTTCCGAAATAAATCGAGTACCCCCTCACTTAAATCCTGTATCCGCCCCTGGAGCAGATAAAAGTTGTCAAAAATATAATAGCTGAAAAATGGACTAAACATGAAAACGGAAGTAAGTAAACTTTTGATTGTCTTCAGAACTGTTGTGCTTTCTTATCATTTTCTTCAGTTAATAGTCGATCAGTAGTCAAGTCATGTATCTTCACTAGTTAATAGTGAATTAGTAGTCAAATCATATACCTTCACTAGATAATAGTAGTCGATGAGTAGTCAAGTCATGTATCTTCACTAGTTAATTTAATAGTCGATCAGTATTCAAGTCATGTATCATAACTAGTTAATTTAATAGTCGATCAGTAGTCAAGTAATATATCTTCACTAGTTAAAAGTCGATCAGTAGTCAAATCATATACCTTCACTAGTTAATAGTGGATCATTAGTCAAATCATATACCTTCACTATTTAATAGTCGATCAGTAGTCAAATCATATACCTTCACTATTTAATAGGGAATCAGTAGTCACGTCATATACCTTCACTAGTTAATAGTGAATCAGTAGTCACGTCATATACCTTCACTAGTTAATAGTAGTCGATGAGTAGTCAAGTCATTTATCTTCACTAGTTAATTTAATAGTCGATCAGTTGTCAAGTCATATATCTTCACTAGTCAGAAGTCTATCAGTAATCATGTCATTCAAATACTTTAATTAAGACTAATAAAACATTTTGGACAAGAGCGTTATTATATTTAATACAAAAATATGCTTTAAAAAATCTGTGAATGCGTATGATTTCGTTCTTTTAGGCTTTTTTCTTAATATTTCATTCTTGTTTCAAGTAAAAACATATTTGATTTATATCTAAGGTTTACGGAGGTGCAGCGGGTGCAACTAAGGGGTTGGGGTTCAAAAAAGTGACTAAAACTGATAATACATTTTTTTAGACTGAAAATTCCAAGATTTCATTTTTTAATGACACAGTTTCTCCTCTTCAGGTAGTCTAATCAAATTAAAGTAATCAGTAACGTTATTATTTCTATAATGAATATCATCTAGAAAAATAAAACGTTTCTTATCTCTTGTTCATGTTTCTATATGGAAAGTGCTTCCTACTATCTATTTATCTTTCAATCTATTTGTTTTCTATTATCAATATCTGTGTAAGTAAACAATGTCTAAATATTTTTATCTACAGGGTTACCCACACTGGATGAGAATTCAGTGACGACTGTACAATGTTTTTTTTTTCATTTTTCCTACATTCACGGTATTCTGAAGATGTTATATTGTTTTCTATTCAGTCCGTTAGTTAGATTATTCGTTAAAACCATTTTTAAGCTTAAATCCAGTTTCGACCTTCCAGTTTCAGATCGTATTTAATTTTTCATTCATATATGAGGGTAACCCTGTATCTGTATCTATCAATGTTCTTATCTCTTCTAGTGTCAGAATATAATGATCTTACAACAGCTTAGTTAAAGAACGGGTAACAATACTAATAAAAATGATGATGAAATAAAAATAATCATAATGATAATAATAATCATTCAAAGTTTTAAAATTTGTTACCAGTTTTGCACTACATAAACGACCCGTACTTCCGGCCCAACCTAGCATTTAAGCTGTTTTAAAAGTTTCATGAAAATTTCGCTTTTAATGTTGACTTAAACATATAAATAATATATTACATGTTTATTTTTAAGTAAACAATTGATAAGAAACAAATGTACTCTCCAAGACAAACATGACGCTCCGCCCTCTGAAGCTGACCCTCTGCTTCTCTACACGATATTTAAGACGTGTCTAAACGTAATGAAGCAACAATTCTTGATTAACTAACTTATATTTTCTGGGTATTAAATAAATGAACGTAATTAAACCAAATCGTAGTACATGATAATGATATGGACCGATAGGTTTTCTCGGAAATTAACAAACGTAATTAGGGTACAGATAATGTTAACACGCAGTGTATAGGTATATCATGTTTACAAATATAGTGTTTACTACTAATATTTATTACACTTCCATTGAAACAAGGGTATCCCCAATTCACAACGGTACCTTCTTTATCTTTATTTGATCAATAATGAAGCCACAATTTAAATAATCACTTTTCAAGGCAAGTTGATGGATATGCCTTTATCAAACAAAGCTTTTAATTAACAATTAAGGATGGAACTCTTTGAATGAAAATGAAAATTACGTCTGTAGTCCCTTTAAACTATAACTATGTTTTGTTAAGTTTAAAACTATATTTGCTGCCTAATCACTAACCAGTGACCAGTGTTGGACCATGGTTCACGGTTAACAGATCAGAGAAACCAGTTTGAAATTGGAAGCTTGATAAAGAACACAGAAGTGATTACTCCACAGTGGTTCAATATGAACCTTTGAAATGGTAGCACAGTGGAACAATATAACTATCATATTGGCCTTAATCTTACACAGAACATTGTATTCTAATGTACAATGAATAGTTTTGAAAGCCACAACATATCAGAAAATCAACATACTTTGCAATTTTAAAAATCCTTTCAATACTTCGTTATAAGTTGAATTTTGAATTCAGTGCAAAAAAGTGAATTTGAATATATTCAGCTGATTAATGTTGTTTTTAATCATAAGCTTGTTTCACAATATGTCTTAAATAAGAAGTATCACCAAGCGATCTATAGTGTAGCAATGGTATGCAGTCATAGAGAATAGAATATATATTAGAGTGGAATTTACTGGAAAAAAGTGTGAAACGGCCATTTTGTTTTACTGTTTCCATACTGCAGGTGTACTTCACATATTTGTGCTATATAACCTTTTGGGCCCTGGAACTTCATTTTATAGAAAATATAAAATTAACATTAAAAGAAAACCAAATTATGAAAAAGGCAGGTTTCATAATTGACTAATGATCATTTCACATAGACTATATGCCTTTCACTTTACAAACGATGATTTTCCGTTATAACTATAAATCAAATGATGTTTATTAATCACCTAATTCATTTTATAAAGTTTGTTTAACAGCTTTAAAAAATTTGAAAATGAAATGGATAGCCTAGGGAACATACTGTATTAATGTACTCTACTGCATATAATTTGTGAACATTTCCATGATTTGTACACTTTGAACTCCTTTTCAGGCTGAAAGGGACTGAAAAAATTCATACCGAGAGATTGTCTAAATTCCTCTCTAATATATATTCTTTTCTCTATGTATGCAGTCCCTTCGTTTTTCTATTCTATGCCATTTTACTGTCAGTTTCAAAAGAATATTGCATTATCTAAAATCCTGAATTTAGTTTTTAAACGAATAGTTTTACTTAATTAGAAAGCATAGCAAACTCGGAACTTCTTATTTTTCAGTGTATGTGAAACTACAGGGTGGCCCACAAAGGATGATACTGTAGTGACGACTTAAAACTTTTTTTATGACAAGTTAAAGGTTGAATTTGGTTCAATGTTTTGAAAAAAAATTCTATTATGGTATTTTTTATGTTAAGTCAAAGAACGAAACACGTTTACAGTTTCTGCAGAAATATTGAATTAGGCAAAATAGACAGAATAAAATCTGTACGGTCGTCCCTGTAGCTTCATCTATTTCGGGTAGCCCTTTAATTTACTAGTGTTCTACCACATTTTACAAATAAGCGATAATAATAAGTTTAATAAAATATTTTAATCCTTTTTTCTATCAAAAATATCAAAGAAATTGCTTTCGAAGATACTGGTAATTGTTCTGAGGCCGAATTTAAAGAGTTTGAGCCGTGGCTTAAATTTAAGCCGCGGCTCAAACATGATTGGTTCCACTTTAAGTTGTATTCAATGTTTCAAGATTTAAACTGGCGCTCAATTAAGTTTTTGCCGGATTTGAGACGCGACTTAGATTCATTAAATTCGGACACAGGACTAAGGGTGACGTAAACTTGATTTATAAAGATACTTTTTACCTAAAATACTATGGCAGAAAATATCATTCATTCATTATTTTGATAAAATTTCCAAATGGGTAGCTTTGTATTGATATGAAAAAAGTGTTATTAAAGGAACAGAATGACTTTAGATTGTCAAAAATTTTAATTTTTGAACTTTTAAATTTGAAAAATATTAAATATTCTAGAGAATAATGTGGGAGGTTGACTGTTTGTGGCTAGGGATACTTTTCAGTTCAGGTATTTCAACGGAGGTATTTCATATCAAGTTTTATTATACCTGGTTCAAATAAACCATACATTTTGTCTGCAGTGATGTCGGAGATATAGTTCAGGTATTTCATATTAAGTTTTATCATACCCAGTTCAAATAAACCATACATTTTGTCTGCAGTGATGTCGGAGATATAGTTCAGGTATTTCATATCAATTTTTATCATACCCAGTTCAAATAAACCATACATTTGGTCTGCGGTGATGTCGGAGATATAGTTCAGGTATTTCATAAAAAATTTTATCATACCTGGTTCAAATAAACCATGCATTTTGTCTGCAGTGATGTCGGAGAAATAGAAAAAAAATTGAGATAACGAATATATTGTTCTAAATGAAGAATATATTGTTCGAAATTATTAACATTATTTTTGAAAGTTACGAACTTAACTCAAAATTACGGACAGAATCACAGGAATATAAAAATTTGTGAGACATCCCTAACATTCCGTTCAAATGTTCAAACTACTTGCAATTCCGTCTAATCGAACAGTTTCATTAAAAATGTAAAAACAGTAAAAAGCTGAAGGTCTCACATATTTGTTTAAATTTGATGTATAGAAGTTCTAGAACTAGTTATATTTTATGTACAAAAGGTCTAGAACTAGATATATTTCATGTACAGAAGTTCTAGAACTAGGTATATTTTATGTACAAAAGGTCTAGAACTAGGTATATTTCATGTACAGAAGTTCTAGAACTAGATATATTTCATGTACAGAGATTCTAGAACTATGTATATTTTATGTACAAAAGGTCTAGAACTAGATATATTTCATGTATAGAAGTTATAGAACTAGGTATATTTTATGTACAAAAGGTCTAGAACTAGATGCATTTCATGTGCAGCAGTTCTATAGAACTAGGTATATTTCATGTACAAAAGGTCTACAACTAGATATATTTCATGTAAAGCAGTTCTATAACTAGGTATATTTCATGTACAAAAGGTCTAGAACTAGGTATATTTCATGTTCAGCAGCTCTAGAACTAGGTATATTTCATGTGCAAAAGGTCTAGAACTAGGTATATTTCATGTTCAGCAGTTCTAGAACTACTGTATATTTTATGTACAAAAGGTATCGAACTAGGATTACAATTGTTCTAGTTTGTGGAAACTATGTTGAGTACGGATGTACAGATTACACAGACCCTGATCTATATGGAGAGGACGGTCTTCCAATCTTCAGACCATTGGTAAGGACAAGGACAAACTTTGATATAGGACAAGAAACACTGTTCAAGGACAAGGACAAATACAGGTTCAAGGACAAGGACAAACTTGGATAAAGGACAAGAAACACTGTTCAAGGACAAGAAATACAGGTTCAAGGACATGGGCAAACTTTTATCAAAGACAAAAAACACTGTTCAAGGACAAAAACAAATACAGGTTCAAGGACATGGGCAAACTTTTATCAAAGACAAAAAACACTGTTCAAGGACAAAAACAAATACAGGTTCAAGGACATGGGCCAACTTTGATCAAAGACAAGAAACACTGTTCAAGGATAAGGACAAATTCAGGTTTAAGGACATGGGCAAACTTTGATCAAGGACAAAAAACACTGTTCAAAGACAAGGACAAATACAGGTTCAAGGACATGAGCAAACTTTGATCAAGGACTAGAAAAACACTGCTTAAGGACAGGGAATCACTGATCAAGGACAAGAAAAACTCTGTTCAAGGACAAGAATAACACTGATGACGGACAAGAAAAACAAGAACAAAACCAAGATCACCAACAAAGATAAGAATCAACAAAAAATAAGATTAAAAGAGAGATAGATACATGGTCAAAGACAAACAAAAATACCCGAAAAAAAAAAACAGAAAAAATAAAATGAGAAGGCAAAATAAATCAAATACCAAGAAAATTTAAATAACAAAGACAAGAAAAATGAAAAGATAGATCCATGGTCAAAGAAAAATATAAAACCAAGGGCAAGGGCAGGGACAAAGATAGGACAATAAAAACAAAATTTAAAAAGAGCAAAGACAAAGAAAAGAACAAGGACAAAGAAACCATCAAGGGCAAAGGAAACGGGAAAAAGAAAACGACAAAGACAAAGAAAAGGACAAGGAAAAATTAAAAGACAAAGACAAATAAACCGACAAGGACAACGCAGAGGACAAATAAAAAGAGAAAACTGAACAATGACAAAAACGGACAAAAACAAAAAGAGGCAAGGACAAAGAAAATGACAAGGACAAAGAAACGGACAAGGACAAAGAAACGGACAAGGAAAGAAACGGACAAGGTCAAAGAAACAGACAAGGACAAAGAAACGGACAAGGACAAAGAAACGGACAAGGGCAAAGAAACGGACAATGACAAACAAATGGACAAAGAAGAAATGGATCAGGACAAATAAATGGACAAGGACAAACAAATGGACCTGGACAAAGAAGAAATGGTCAAGGACAAAGAAAAAGAAAACATTGAACTAAAAGACAATATCGAATTAAGATTATAGCACACCGAGGAGCTAGTGGGATGTATCCAGAACATACAGCTTTAGCTTACAGGTAAATAGTAAATAATTTATACACTAGTAACAGAACATACAGCTTTAGCTTACAGGTAAATATTAAATTAAATTAAAAATTAAAATTAAATTGAACTGTAAGTAAGATACAGCTGGTTAAAAATGTTAGGTACTTTACCAAAGGCATTTTCCCAAGTTGCAATTTCCGAAATGTGCAATTTCCCAAGTTTGTCCGTCCGCAGCGCTTGGTCTCATAGCCCGTCATAGCCGCAACTCTCGGCCCCTATTGCAAAGCATAACTTAACCTTTGGGAAATTTCAGATTTGGGAAGTTACCACCTTGGGAAGTCGTCCTTGGGAAAATATCTAATATCTGGTTGAACTATACTTCTCTACGGATTCCTGAAAATACACTAAAATAGCTTAATCAACCATGCTAGTTCAACTTTACTTCTCTACGGATTCCCGAAAATAGACTATGAGAAGTAGCTTAACCAACCATGCTAGTTCAACTATACTTCTCTACGGATTCCCGAAAATAGACTATGAGAAGTAGGTTAACCAACCATGCTAGTTCAACTATACTTCTCTACAGATTCCCGAAAATAGACTATGAGAAGTAGCTTAACCAGCCATGCTAGTTCAACTATACATCTCGCTATTGATTTAATCATACCTTAAAGCTTGACATTTGGGAAAATTGGTTGCTCGTGATAACTTTGACTTCTTTGACTTTGTGTTAAAGTGTCACGTTAATTAACGTTATTGTGTCCTGGAATGAACGTTATTAAACGTTCTATGAACGTTATTTGGTTTAGGTTGGACAGTTTTCTAGAAACTTCTATTGTTTCAGGAAAGCAGCTGAGCAAGGTGCTGATTATATAGAATGTGATCTTGCAATAACAAAGGTTTAAAGTTTTAAAATAATAAACATGAAGGGGAACAAATTTATATGTGCCTTTCAACCTTGGTTCCGTAATTCGTTGGTTTATTAATGCATCTAGAATTTCAAGGATTTTAAGAATATCTAGAATATCTAGAATTATATTTAGAATATCTAAGATTACAAGTTTATCTACAGAACTTAGGATTTTTAAAAATTTTGGATTATAAGTTTATCAGAATATCTAGAATGCATAGAATATGTGTGATTACAAGTTTATCTAGAATATCAAGGATTATAAGTTTATCAGAATATCTAGAATGCATAGAATATGTGTGATTACAAGTTTATCTAGAATATCAAGGATTATAAGTTTATCAGAATATCTAGAATGCATAGAATATGTGTGATTACAAGTTTATCTAGAATATCAAGGATAATAAGTTTATTGTATTACAGTGGTAGGCGATTATATAAATACAATGAAGACGACTTTCGATTTAAATATTTTTTAGTTAAAATTTTTAACGGCATGGATACACATACACATAGAAGTCAAGAGAGGCTGTCAATTAAAAAGGGTTCTTTTTTGATTACTTGTAAACTTGTTATTCGAAAAAAGCTTTTAAACATTCAAAATTAGACAAACAGTCGTCATCATTGTATTGATTTAGTCGCCTACCACTGTAGAATATCTAGGATTGCAAGTTTATCTGGAATATCTAGAATATATAGGTTTATGTCTAGAATAGCTATAATTATAATATTATCTAGAATATCTAGGATTACAAGTAAATCTAGAACATCTTGGATTACTAGTATATTTAGGATATCTAGGATTACAAGTTTATCTGGAATATCTAAAATTATATTTATATTTAGAATATCTAGGATTATATCTAGGATATCTAGGATTACAAGCATATCTAGAATATTAGGATAACAAGTAGGATTACAAGTATATTTAGAATATCTAGAATTACAATTCTATCTAGAATATCTAGGATTAAAAGTATGTCTGTAATATCTAGGATTATTAGTATATCTAGAATATTTAGGATTACAAGTATATCTAGAATATCTAGTATTACAAGTATATCTAGAATATCTAGGATTACAAGTATATCTATAATATCTAGGATTACAAGTATATCTAGAATATCTAGGATCACAATTATATCTGTAATATCTAGGATTAAAAGTATATCTAAAATATATCTAGGATTACAAGTATATCTATAATATCTAGGATTACAAGTATATCTAGAATATCTAGGATTACAATTATATCTGTAATATCTAGGATTACAAGTATATCTAGAATATCTAGTATTACAAGTATATCTAGAATATCTAGGATTACAAGTATATCTGTAATATCTAGGATTACAATCATATCTAGAAAATCTAGGATTACAAGTATATCTAGAATATCTAGGATTATAAGTTTATCTGTGCTCATGAGCCCTGGTTGAGTGGAACTACTGATGTATCTGACAAGGCTGAATTTGAGGATAGAAAAACTACTTACAACATGGACGATGATGATGAGTAATGTATAATTAAATCTTTTTCATGTTTATCTATTTATTCAGGGTTATTCGTACAGAAGATGAGACTTCCAAGACGATTGTAATGAAAAATTGCAGTATTTTCGATTTTTGGTTTTTTCTATTTATGCCAAATCGTATAAAATATCAGAAATAGATCATATTTAAGCATGAAGGTATCCCTGTACCATGGTGAAATTAAAAGCTATTGCATTGCACACTATAATAGAAAGAGGAGAATTTAAAATTCCCATGAGAAATGTAGCTTCTCTTTCCTTTTTAGGAAATTCATGAATAAAAAAAAATAATATTTATATTTTCTAGTTTAATAAACTGGAATGACAAGGGCAATATAACAGACTGGTTTTCTTTTGATTTTACCCTTGAGGAACTGAGGACTTTGAAGAAATATCAGGTTAATCATATTAAAGGGAGTGTTAATCCTCTCTTCAAAAGAAGTGTTCACCTGATTAAAAATGCATATACAACATTTTATATATCTATATAATATTTTTAACTTTATATTTCAAATTTTAGCATAGACAGAACTGTGCGAAAATTTGCTTTCGGCTATATCCCAACTTAGTAATAACGTAAAATCCGCGAAACATGACAGTTGGTAAAATTGGTAAATAATTTGAAATGTCTTCTTCCCTATACTGTAATTATAGATATTAAAGACTTTTTACATTTTTTTCGTTCAATAAAATCTTTTACTAAAATATATTTTACTTTGAAATCAATTTTATTATGACTCCCATTAAATATTATTATAATTCTCTTTTCGGTAGTAAACAACTTATTTATTTATGGAAGAAGACATTTTGATCATTATTCACCAACTGTCATGTTTCGTGGGACACCCTGTATGTCGTTGTAATTCAAAATTCAAATATTGTAAAATCAAGCAAGCATGATGTTTACGTATTGAAGATAGCAGACGACATTTAGTTCGTGATTTTTTTCTTCTTTCTATTTTGTTCTTCACAGAACAAAACATAATAACAATTCGGTTTTTATACCATTACAATGAGGATGACTTAATTCTATTTAAGTTCTGATTTCTGACGAGCTTTTTTCTTTCATGGGTACGAGAAAGCAAAGAAAAGATGTTATTCACAGCTTCTCCTTTTTTTCAATTTTTATGTATATCCATGATTTTTGAGAGCTTGGTAGAAATCAAAAATTGAATTCAAAAGTCGTCTTCAGTGTGTTCACGCCGACGACTGTACATAAAACAATTTTTCTGAATATCGGATTTTTTTTTAGAGTCAAAACTTCAGAGATCCAAGATATGATCTTCAAGAGACTGTTGTTACTTTAGATGAACTTGTTGATATTACAAGGTGAGAATGTAAATCTTGATACTGATCTTGATTCTGATCTTGATCCTGATCTTGATCCTGATCTTGATCCTGATCTTGATCCTGATCTTGATCCTGATCTTGATCCTGATATTATCTAGGGAGTTTGGTTTAGAACAAGGACGAACTATTGGTATATATCCTGAGATGAAACACTGTCATGCTGTCAACAAGGTTTTATACTTCTTCATTTGTTAAACTCAGATTTAATATCAAATAAATTTTTGAAAATAATTGTTTGCCAACAGACATACAAATATTCTTCACAGGAGGTTGTTTGATTCGTCATATTGTTATAGTAGAATAATGATAAAGAAAAAAGATGTTGTTGAGATGACAATGATAAAAATAAAAACTGAAAATAATTTTATGAAAATTTTAAAAATGCTATTTTTCAGATACTACAGAACAGGAACTCAAGCGTAAGGTTTGAGGAAATTGTTCTTCAAACTTTAAACGATCTTGGGTTTAAATCCAACCCTGACCCAGTATTTCTCCAGGAACACAAAGATAAACTAGAAACAAGAAAATTATTTTCAAATATTTTAAGACATTAGCGGTGGGTACGTGGGAGGCGGGGAGCCGGGGGGGGGGGTCGATACTTAATCTCAAAACTTGCAAAATCAAACTAAAAGTTAAGTATGGGGACCCTGCAAAAGCCTAATGGTCGAGCTTAAATTATTTTATTATTATTGTTGTTTCCGTTTAGAGTTTTGAGTTCACTAGTCTGGAGTATATTAGAAATAAAACAGAACTCAAGGAATTTATACAATTCAACTTTTCAGGAATAAATAATTTCATTTCTTATAATATGATTCCTCTTTTTTAATTATACTAGGCTTTTAGTGCGCTTCGCGTCCATCTTCTATCAATTTCAACTGTTAGCATTTTCTCATTGTAAACATTGTAAAACAAAAATAAAAATTTTGCGGATTTAAAAAAAAATCGTGGATTTTCAAAATTTTCGTAAATCGAATTTTGTTGGAGGCAAATTTTTAAATTTTTGATCATCCATAAACCTTCCACGAGGTCACGAGATGTTTCACAGAAAATTTGGGCCCTCTCGGTTAAGCCGTTTTGACGTTTATTGGATACAAATAGACAGACAGACACCCATACAAGCAAAGTATATATATAGATAATTCCTGTTTTTATGTCATGTTGTAGTCAATCTATATTTGTTCATTAAAGGGAATGTAGGTGTAATTTCAAGTGACCCCCATTTGTAGAGTGGCGGGTCTGATTCAAAACAATGCCCTGCTAATCAAGGACTGATAAAAGGACGACCGACTTGTAAGTTGTACTTATTTATCTATAGAAATGCTTACAATGGTTGAACACTTTTCTGTAAGCTACATGAACACTACAGTATTACGGCATTTTAGAGTTCTCTACCCTCGTTGATCAGCCAACGGCTTAAAGGACAACATTACAAATCGGGCATTTCACTCTTTTTTAATGGAGTTTTACTGATTACAATTAGGTTCACAGTCCCTTTAAGCGTCATGAATCATATGTTCCTAATCTTTAATTTTTTCATAAATAGCAAATTTTACTTTCTTTTATATTTATTCATTATTTTTTTAGTTTTTGATTCAGTGATTAATTACATTTGTTCCGCTGAGATGGTTTTATTTATTTTTTATCATTTGCTATAAGACGTTATCAAGCTACTCATATTTTTATTTTTTAACAGCTTAAAAATGTTTAATCCAATCGTGAGAGCGTGTAATACTCTTACTTTCATTTATTAAAGGGACCCTTAATTCAAAGTGTTCTACACTAGCCTTTAATCAGAAATATAATGATTCGTCGTCTTTCTGTCTCTAAAGGTATAATTTTTTTCTATATTTCAGCAAGCCACTTTTTAATCATTTTCCAGATTGAAAAAATGAAAATATTTCATTCATCCTTGAACAGACAAAGGTTTGAAGGCTGAATCATACCCCTCTTAAATGGAGGGTAACTTGAAATTCTTTTTAGTAGTTTGTAATACATTCTTTGACTTCATTGAGCATATTTTTTCCACCAAATATTGAATTGATTCTGACCAATAATTTATATTTCGTTTTCATAATTTTTCCCATTCATTTTAACGTAATTTGAACAAAATCATTATTCAAAACGCTTATTATCGTTTTTTTCTAGGAATCCACCTTTTTCTGCGCTAACTGTATTGGACAAAACATAGTTTTTATGTTCCCTGACTTATTAGTAATTTATCTTTTATAAATGTTGAATGAATGAATACCCCTGGAGCAGCTTGTTCTTCTGTTAGAGAGGATGATAGAAGAGAAGGATTGGGAGAGGATTGATAATTTACAGCTGGCAGGTCGGTGACATGTATATTGTATACTATGTATACTATATAGGGCAGGTCGGTAAAATGTATACTATGTATACTATATAGGGCAGGTCGGTGACATGTATACTTTATAGGGCAGGTCGGTGACATGTATACAATGTATACTATATAGGGCAGGTCGGTGACATGTATACTACGTATACTATATAGGGCAGGTCGGTGACACGTATACTACATATACTATATATGGCAGGTCGGTGACATGTATACTACCTATACATACTATATATGGCAGGTTGATCTAATATAAATTCGGTCAGTCTTATGTACTGGTAACTCCAGGACTAGATATAGATAAAGAAGAATTTTTAACTCCCTGAGATTAGTATAATGACTCCAAGTATAGAACAGGACTGGGAATAGATAAAGGAGTACTACTAACCTCTGGAGATTTGTACAATTACTCCATGTATTCTCCAGGATTAGGAATATAAAGAAATACTTGTAATTCCTGTAGATTAATATAATAAATCTATGTATACTTAAGGAATAGGAATAGATAAAGGAGTACTTGTAACTCCTGGAGATTAGTATAATGACTCCATGTATACTCCAGGACTAGGAATAGATAAAGGAGTACTTGTAACTCCTGGAGTCCCGGATGAAGAAGGAAGAGGACAGTATAGAAGCAACACTACTCAGTTTATAGCAAAGGTTGGTAAATAATTTTATATAACTGTTTTATATAAATATATCAAGGTATGTTACAGTAATAACCAGAACAGTCTGGAATAGGAAGACGACTTTTAGACTCAAGTTTTTACTTTAAATAGTCCATTAAGAACAGGACACAGCAATTTTGCAGTGTAAACAGACCCATTTCACTTAATTAGTGTCCAGTAAAACTATTTGCTTAGAACCAACACCAAATACACTTAAGTAGTGCTATAAAGTCGTCTTCCTATTTCACAGTTTGCTGGCTATCACTGTAGTAAACTTAGGGTAGATAGATACGGATTGTGTACACAAATGACTTTAGCGTTTTAGGGCTGTTTTTAGGAACTAGTTTTATCGAAACAATAACAAGGGTTGTAAATGTAGGTCGAAAATGTTCTGTGGTGGGTATGGAGTTTTGGCTTGTTTACAAATAATTGTTTTGTTTGTCACAGTAAAATGTTCACAACATCTTATCTCCCTTCCTTTATTATAAACATATTAACTCATATATACATATCTAGCTCATATTTCTCACATTTGAAAAAAGGTTAAAGTCTACTGCAGGTAGTTATTAATACAATAAAAGGATACTAAGTTAGATGTCGTCTTCTGTACAGTTTGATAAATAGTTTAGACACAACTTTACTGTTTTCAATCTAAAATACTATTTCTTAAGTAATTTTAACACCTGCCCAGGAAACATTTTTACCGACCATATGTGCCGATGGAAAATCTGTCTGGGTAAATAATTCTGGACTTTTTATGTTCCCCATCGGGTTTGACGGAGACTAAATGTTTACAGGGATATTTCAAAAACCAGATTTTATCCTCATTCTGCATGCTTTCAGGAACAACTTTAAAGGAAGCGCAATTTTAAATGATCCTTCATTCAAGGATGGAAATGTTGATTGATTTACAACAATACGGTCAGGTCATTGATCAAGGATGAATTTACAACAATATGGTCTGATCAGTGATCAAGAATGAATTTAAAACAAAGTTTTAATTTCTGTATTTACATTGGCGGCTTCTCTGTTAAATCGACTTGCGCATTCTTGATTATTAGAAGCATTGGAGAAATTCACAGAAATACACACTTTTCGAAAAAAACGGTCTCTTCACAATTTTGATTAGCTCAAGGTTTCAAAGGTACCGTGCAAATTGTTAATTGTTAATTGTGCAAATTGTTAATTGCCATCTTTGAATGAAGGGACACTTAAAGCTACGTTTACTTACAGACTGTACAGTCCCTTTACGCGATAGGTAAGGCTTGATTGTGAATTTAAAAAATTAGGGTTTTAAGTTTATTTAAGTTTATTTATTTAAAAATAAAAAATTTGGATAATTTCAGGTTCATGAGCATGGTTTGAAGGCGCATGCGTTTACATTCCGAAATGAATGGATGAAACTTTACTGGGACCATGGGCAGGACCCATACAGGTAAACTTAAAGGGAATAAAGGTGTACTGGGACCATTAACAGGACCAAATACTTTCTTTTTTTCTGTTGGATATCTCCGTTATGTTACTTAAAAACTTACCCAAATTAAGAAAATAAAATGTTTTTGAGTACAGCTTAAAGACGATTTTCTATTTTAATTTTGAAATTTTGATTTCTACCAAGATTTTAAACCGCAGATGCACATAAATCCGTAAACAAAAAGAATTAGTCAATTAATAGCTTCTATTTCATTACTTGTAAGCAATTGTAATTATTTGTAACTACTTGTAAGCTCGTACGCTTGTCAGGGATATAAAATTATTAGTAGAAGGTCGTCTTCTTCTTATTTTTATAAAAACGCCGACAACTGCTAGAACTGCATGAATCAGCCATGAAACTATTTAAATTTATTTGAAATCACGTTTACAGACCCTAGTTCTATTTATAAGAATATAATAAAAACTGTATAATGTAAAGTAATTCTTTTTTAAGTCAGATGAAGGAATTCCTGGATCTAGGCCTTGACGGATACATAATAATAATACTATTTATGAATTAAGACGGTTTCTGAAGTACGAGAATCTACTTTGCAGTGGTTCACCTACAATAAGTAGGTAGTGTATAGTATACAATATATAAGCAGACGTAAGACTTAAGACTAACCCAAAGGATGAGACTTAAGAGACGACTGTACGGAATTTATACTGTCTGTTTTCAAACTTTGAACTTGTTTCTTTCTTTGTGCAACCTTTGATTCGTGATGTTCAAAGGGTTTCAGGTCGTATTTACCTCATCCTTTGCATTCCTTGGTTTTAGTCCAATCTTTGGTTTCCGGCCCATGCTTGCATAGTCTCCCCTGGATAGAAAAATTCCTGTGTATGCCTCTGGCCATGTTTACATTTTTCCTACAGTGAAACCCTTAATAACGAAGACATCGAAAGAATTTATCAAATGTCGTCTTGACAATTTTTCAATGAGTTTTATACTATATTACGTAAATTTTAGTATTTGCGAAAATAAATAAATAGCCATGAATATGCGGGAACAGTTTTCAAGAGTTCCATATAATCATTTAATTAAAAACTAAATATCTGCAACATTCCATTATCAGAAAGTGAAGAATACGACATTTGATGAATTCTTTCGATGTATTCTTTATTAAGGGTTTTACTGCATATGATCGTAAGCTTCCTAGTTAGGCTTGAAAAGGGTAGAGGACCCATTGTGCAAATGGCTATGGAGAATTTCGCATGAAGATTTTACTTATTTCGTCTTTAATTTTAGGTTAAATGGATTTGTCAGTATAATTGCTATTCTTTCGTCCTACGTCAACAAGCCTTTTGGATCTATCTAGTTGAAGAAGCAAATTTACAATGTCGTCTTCTAAAAATATATGTTGTAAAAGTGAAGATTAAAATGATGTCAATTGTATGTATCTAAATATGCATTTGTAAACAAACAAGAGATACCATTTTTTATATTAAAGGGGTGACAGAAGCCAGCGCCCCCCCCCCCCTACCTTCTAATTGATGATCTTAATGTTAATGTGAAATTTTCAAATTGCAACCAGCTTGGGAATGCAGAGCTTGGCCGTAACTGGGGAGGGACGCCGGGGCGCATGCCCCCCCCCATTGGAAATCAAAAACTATTATAACTCACACTGCTGTAAATGGACCATCAGGTTTCAAGTTAAAAACCCTAAACTTTTTCTTTAGAATATATTAATATGATGTCTAATGAATTATAATCTCAATTTTCAGGAAATACCATCTAAGGAATTTTGAGACTAAATCCATTTTTAAGATATTGTAGAAATCAAGTACATTTTCTGGTCTAAAAACAAATTTATCTTTAGTTTCAAGACTTGATTAAGCTGATTCTGTTTTTTTTTGCGATATTTTTTGAACTGTTAATTGCAGGGTCTCCAAAGTTTGTGAGTTGTCCTTAACAGTCTTCAGACACGGTTTGGCAAAACTTCAATTTTGAAAACGATTGTTTTCAAACTGTATGACTGTTTAAGTATTGCCTATAAAAGGCTTTTTGAAGTGAAATCCTTAAAAATCACAGCAAAAAGACTTTTTCAGGCCGTATCTAGTCAGTCAGGCAGTTGACTTTGGACCTTGATTTATTACTACATTATGTCTTTTGACTGTTAAAAGTTAAAATAAATTTAGGGACCCTTTCATTAATACTTTAAAAAATATTGTAAAAACCCCAGAAGAAGCATATTAAAGCCTTGAAACGAAATTTACGTTTGATTTTAGACCTGTAAATGCACTTGTTTTCTGAAATATTTTTAAAATGGATTTGCGAAAAATTCTCTCGGTGGTATTTTCTTAGTCTAAAAGTATACTTCCTATTCCAGAGTTTTCTGGCTATATCACTGTATTTCATTTATTCAATTATTTAACAATATCTGCTCTGTTTCATTTTGCAAATCTTAAACTAGTTTTTTTTTGTGTTTTACATATATATGTATTATGTTATAGAAAGAAAAAATAATTTGTTTCCAGATATTATTGTTCATTTAAAATGCTGTGTTTATGACAGTTCAACGATATGAAATTGAACAATGAAAATGATTGAAATTAGGCAATGAAAAAGATTTAACTTAAGCAATGAAAATGATTGAAACAAGGCAATGAAAAAGATTGAAATTGAGCAATGGAAAATATTAAAATTAAGCAATGAAAAAGATTGAAATAGAGCAATGAAAAAGATTGAAATTAAGCAATGAAAATGATTGAAATTAATCAATGAAAAAGATTAAAATTAAGCAATGAAAAAGATTGTAACACTTTACGAATTTTAAGGTAAAAAAGTTAGTTTTTAGAGCTTTTTAGTTCAAATATGATTTTTAACCAGCTTTATTCGAACTAAAAATTAAGAAAATAAACAAAGAGAAGCTGCTATTTGTATAGCTTTACTTTGTTTCCATGATTATGTGTATCCATGCTGTTTAAGAACATGCAGTTTTTATGTAATGTATTGATTTAAATGACAAATTCGGTTTCCAGGCAGAGTTGGGTTTCTCTGCCAGTTGGTTAATAAGATACAGTGATAACCAGAAAACTATAGAATAGGAAGACAACATGAAAGTGTCAACTCCTTTGCCTTTATTTTTACATCACGATTTCTGCGTAAGAGCTTGCAATTTTTAGAATAGTGTGGTTATGAATGGTTAAAAAATATAGTATTAGAGTTGGATGTCTAATTTGTTATGATATATTTAACAAAGAAAGAGATGTATATAATGTATATTTCCTGGTAGAGTCCGATCAACAATTTCATTTTTTCATTAAAAATAGATGTCTAGCCTGAAATTCCGAATCCGTTATAAATATTAATAATCTGTATACCGTTTATACTCTTTTCTCCTTGAAACTAGGATCTATAACATGAAATATTTCATACAGGAAATCTAGGGAGCATCTAGAGTTGTGAGTGAAAGGGAGAGGGGGGGGGGGGTTTCATAAACTTAAAATAAAACACTAGCTTTTCTCGGATACATTTCCTACACCATTTGATAAAAAGTGTGTTAATGTGCACACAATGTCTTTATGTTTATACGAAGCAAATACGCGAGAGAAAAAATGTAAGATTTCTATATCTATTTCCCTAAATAAACTATGGGCAGTGATAAATTTCTTAAATATTTTTATTTTTATTCTATTGTATTTATTAACGAAAGTTAAAATATGACCCTTTAACACCCGATCTCCACCAACTCTACTTCAAATGAGGGAAAACAGCTTATTCTCTACAGCATGCATCATGCAGCTACAGGATTTAGATTACAGACAGATTACACGCTACACAGACTGCTTATAAGCTCTCACGGGCTAAGCTAGGCAGGCACGACATGCTACATTTCCACAAAAGATTTTTGACTGCCATCTATCAGCCACTTGTTGCATATAAAACCCATTAAGGAATTAAGTTTTACAATTGTTAAAGAAATATCTACTCTAATTTTTAACATAAAACATAAAATTTATGAATTTAGTCTATTTTTGAAGGTTTCGTATTTCGTATCCAAAGGATCCTGAAATATCCCTGAGCCCAAAACTTAAGACAGGGTATCAATATGAAAACCAGTTTTGAAACCCGGGTTTCACGAATGGGGTGAGGCAGTTTTGTTGATATCAATATTTTTGTTATGAAATATTATTTTTATAGTTTCTTCATGTATTCTTCTTTTTTGTTGAATCTTTTAAATCAAAATCTACAAAATGTTAAGATCCCAAAAAGGAAACTCGGAAGTTTTGTTCACCGATACTCTTTTAAATTTCAGACTCTGAATACATGGACATCTGTTTATTGGTCGTGTACTCCAGTTGTACACAATAGAACCTGATGTGGAAAATAGCCTTTAATAGATCTCTGTACACTCTTCTCTCTGCTTTATGTCAAGGAATATAACAGGAACTCTCAAAAAAATAAATTGTTCTTCAGTTTCTGGAAGGAATGTAAATACACGCTGTGCTGCCCAGAAAAAGCTTTGTTTACATTCTTCTCTGAAACTGCAGTACAGTTTTTTATGGAAGTTCCTTTTATATTTGTTGGTGTATATTAAGCAATATATATTGTAAACAACAATGTTCGGTACACTAGGACTGCTTTGTGAGCTCTTAGCTCCTTCAGTTTTGATTTCACGCTCAAGTATGGGAAAAGCTTAAATGTATCCGGAAGAAGAAGAGTAATTGATAAAAACATAACAGATTTCAATCTTACGTGAATTTACCTTAGCTTGACGTGAATATATTCTTATACAGGTTGGATTAGGTGTATTCGCAAAGGTTTGGATCGGGTTTTATCTAAGCTATGCCAGGCATAACTAAAGTATATACCCTTGAGCCTAGGTCGTAAAAAGGCGGGAAAAATTAAGATCAAGCCACTTGGTTGAAATATATGGCAGAAATGTGTATAGACTTGTTATCTTATGGTTTAATAGACTCATACGCACTTCGAACTATTTGGGGGGGGACTAGAGAACTAGAGAACTAGAGAACTAGAGAACTAGAGAACTAGAGAACTAGAGAACTAGAGAACTAGAGAACTAGAGAACTAGAGAACTATAGAGCTAAAGAGCTAGAGAACTGGAGAACTGGAGAACTAGAGAACTAGAGAATTAGAAAACTAGAGAACTACAGAACTAGAGAACTAGAGAACTAGAGAACTAGAGAACCAGAGAACTAGAGAACTAAATAACTAGATAACTAGATAACTAGAGAACTAGAGAACTACAGAGAGCTAGAGAACTAGAGAACTAGATAACTACTAGAGAACCAGAGAACTAGATAACTACTAGAGAACCAGAGAACTAGATAACTAGAGAACTAGAGAACTATATAACTAGATAACTAGATAGATAGAGAACTAGAGAATTTGAGAACTAGAGAACTAGAGAACTAGTGAACTAGATAACTAGAGAACTAGAGAACTAGAAAACTAGATAACTAGAAAACTAGAGAACTAAAGAACTAGAGAACTAGAGAATTAGAAAACTAGAGAACTAGAGAACTAGAGAACTAGAGAACTAGAGAACTAGAGAACCAGAGAACTAGAGAACTAAATAACTAGATAACTAGATAACTAGAGAACTAGAGAACTATAGAGAGCTAGAGAACTAGATAACTAGATAACTACTAGAGAACCAGAGAACTAGATAACTACTAGAGAACCAGAGAACTAGATAACTAGATAACTAGAGAACTATATAACTAGATAACTAGATAGATAGAGAACTAGAGAACTAGAGAACTAGAGAATTAGAGAATTAGAGAACTAGAGAACTAGAGAACTAGAGAACTAGAGAATTAGAGAACTAGAGAACTAGAGAACTAGAGAACTAGAGAACTATAGAGAGCTAGAGAACTAGAGAACTAGATAACTACTAGAGAACCAGAGAACTAGATAACTACTAGAGAACTAGATAACTAGATAACTAGATAACTAGAGAACTAGAGAACTAGAGAACTAGAGAACTAGATAACGAGGGAACTAGAGAACTAAAGAACTAAAGAACAAAAAAACTAGATAACTTAAACTAGAACTACAATCCTGAAAGTTTAACCTGCAAAGAGTATAGGATGGGTAAGGATTATATCCAAGGCATGATTCTCAACCTATTAGGATTGGCTTAGTAACACTATAAACTGTAATAAATGTCATAGGCATGGTAATTAGTAGGCAGTACTCACACTATACACACAGTGGTTTACTAGGAGGCAGAAGTCAGTTTAAGGAGGGGAGGGGGAGGGGGGGAAGGAAGGTAGCAGAGGGTTGAAAGGTAGGTAGGAGATAATTGGAAGGTAGGTTAGTTATGGTTGGAAGGTAGGTAGGAGATGGTTGGAAGTTAGGTAGAAGATGGTTGGAAGGTAGGTAGGAGAGGGTTGGAAGGTAGGTAGGAGAGGGTTGGAAGGTAGGTAGGAGAGGGTTGGAAGGTAGGTAGGAGAGGGTTGGAAGGTATGTAGGAGAGGGTTGGAAGTTAGGTAGAGGATGGTCGGAAGGTAGATAGGAGATGGTTGGAAGATAGGTAGGAGATGGTTGGAAGGTAGGTAGAAGAGGGTTGGAAGGTAGGTAGGAGAGGGTCGGAAGGTAGATAGGAGATGGTTGGAAGGTAGGTAGGAGATGGTTGGAAGGTAGGTAGGAGATGGTTGGAAGNTTGAGGAGATGAAGGTAAAGGGGGGGGGGGTCATAAGTTAAGCTCAATAGCACACATACGTTTAAGCTTCATAGGCCTAGATAAAAAAGTGTATCTAGGTATATAGGACTGCTTTCAAAGGATAATAATAATGCACAAAGTGTCATCTGCCCTTGGCCATTTAGCTTTAAAGGGACTGTAAGCGTAATTTCAAGTGACCCTTCGCGTAAAGAGGGAAATTATCGATTTGCCTTGAAACCTTTGAATGATGATCGAAGGCAGAAATATCAATATTTCTTTCAGAATAAACAGCTTGCAGATAAAAAAGTCCTTCATCCTTGATCAGTCCACGGTTTAAAGGACATTTTTTCTAATTTTTATAAAAAATTTAGGTCAGTTCGATTCATTAAATATATTTTGTGTGTGTTTATAAATATTTATTATTAAAAGATTAAAAGATTATCCATTATATTATCAAAATATCATAAATTTCATATTTAAAGTGTCTTTAAGTTATATCATATCTGCACTATCATTAGAGAGCATAGCTTCGAAAAATTGAACTAACTGATTAGATAATATGTCCTCCCTTCCTTCAAACCATCTCCTACCTTCCTTCCAACCATCTCCTCCCTTCCTTCCAACCATCTCCTACCTTCCTTCCAACCATCTCCTCCCTTCCTTCCAACCATCTCCTACCTTCCTTCCAACCATCTCCTACCTTCCTTCCAACCATCTCCTACCTTCCTTCCAACCATCTCCTACCTTCCTTCCAACCATCTCCCTCCCTTCCAACCTTCAATTTCTTTAGTAATGCTTACTCACTGTGATTTTAAGGTCCCAAGCTCTCAAGCAAAAATCGACGAAAAATTTGCCAATTACTTCTTAAAAACCAAAGCTATAACATATTGCGTGGTGCTAAAATCATGTAAAGAGCTGCATGGAAAAGCATAAGTGAATTTGAGTGGTAAAATCAAAGCCCAAAGCGTTGCGACACTTCAAAGTCGACCCTGTCTTCAAAATGTATTCGACTTTTTATGAGCAGGCTAAATCTATATGTGCACTTTGGATAGGAATTTGGGTTTCCAATCAGAATTCCGTTGCGCAGAATTGCGCGGAACTGCTTGCGCGATTGTGCTCAAGTAAATTATCTTTGGAAACCCTAATTAGAAATAACTACGTCAAGCATAGTTCCGTTATTTAAAACAATCATCCAAGACAAATGCACTATATCATTTTTTTAGTAATTTAAAACATCAAGACAAAAATATACATAATAAAATAATTATGTTAAAAGATGTCAAAACGTGTTTTATGCACCTTTGGATCTTTACATTCTTTATCTTTAGAATTTAAAAGCAGAACCCCTGTTTTATGATTTTAAGAAGCATAATATTGTTAGGCCAAATCACGAAACTTTTAAATTTTTTAGTGAATTTATGTATTTTAAATTCCTTTTCACATTTTTATAAATATGTTTTAAAGTAAATTTTTCTAACAAAAATCCTTATTAAAAAATGTTTCTTGACAAAAATACTACAGAAAAAATTCCGTTGACAAAATCTTTTTTGAAACTTGCCAAAATAATAATTGCCCTGAAAAGAGTATTTTGCAAAAGTTTGATTTTTGCCAAGAAAAAGGGTATGGATGTTGGTTAAAATGCCAAAATGTGACATTTCTTGACATATTGAACAAGAAATATCAAAAAAATATGTTTTTCAAAGACCTTTCGGGTAAAAGTTCATTTTTGCAATAATAAAAAATATTTGAAAAGTAAAACACAAAACACTTTTTTAAGAACATGGCTTGAACTATTGCAAAAATGAAACGTTCCCAATCTTTAAAACAAAATAAACAATTTTCTTGGAGCTTAAAGCTTTGAAATGTATTCCATGAATAAAATGAAACTCTCTCATTGGTCAAATCCTATCTTTTACCCGACCAGAGCTTGGATTTAATAAAGGGTTATAGTTAAACTAATTCTATAAAGCAGGTTTTTAAGTAGTTAAACTATCTGTGCCTTGTTCAGCCATGTCTTTTTCTTCATTAATTCCCACCCTAGAGCTCTAAACTTTTTTTTTCAGAAATTATCTCCAGGCGTTTCTCCTTTAACTCTAAAGCAAACTATTATCCAGACGAACAAAATTTCCGATGGGGTTGATCGTTTAGAGAAACGCTGAACGAACAAATTGAATCTTCAAAGAAATTGAAAGACAATTGTTTTTACTTTGAACGATTTGTTCGAACAAACTTTTATAAAAAGATCGTCTTTTACTGAATGAACGCTTTTATTGAACGGGCAATTTTACTGATCCAACGATTCAATTGAACGATCGTTCAGTTATTATACAAAGGAAATAGATGGAAATGAACGATAATTCTGAAAATTAACGAATAAAATTTTGTTGAACGACAAAAAAAACTAACAAAATGGGTTGTTAACAAACGATGAACGAACATATTGCAGAAAAAAACTCCCATCTTTACCGTTAGCCGCCCATATTATATAACACTTAATGCAGTACTGTTATTCATAATAACATTTATGGATAAAAATCTAATTTATTTTATTATCTATTTTTATTTTATATCCTATCATGCTAGCACGTTTTTATATTAATTATTTCAAACCTCCGATTCCAGTCTTGGCTGAAAAAACGTGAGTCCTGAATGTTTATTTGAAACCATTCTACATAATTTAAAAGAATTAGAGATGAATCATATTTCTTCAATTATTTATTGGACAAAATATGTATTCTCTGGAGAAATCACAAATTTTTTTCTCTCTCTATAGTTTACTAATTATATATAATGATGATTGAATCAAATTACTTGAAATAAAACAGATATTAGGGGTTTAATTCTACTATAAAGGATCAATTATTAATAAATATGTCACTAAAAATGTTCTTTCTTAAATCAAATATCTGTAAAATATAAGATTTTTTATAGAAATTCCTTTTAAAATTTTAGAAATAAATTTTTAATCATTGTATTTTTTAAACTTAAAAAGGCAGTAAATGGGGTGGGTGTCACTCGAGGTCCAACCAGAGGCTTTTACAGAAGCCGGAGGGGGGGGGGGGTCGCCTATTGGGCTCACTCCATTACCATGGGTCAGTGAACTCTATTATTTCCAAGGGGTTTTTATGAACAACGCTCAAGATCAGTACCAATATTGAAATGTATTTTCAGAATATATAACAACTTTATTTGGCTTGGTTTCAAGAATGTACCCTTCTTCTGTCTACGTGTCGGGAATCTATATATAAATTTGGCTTGTCTGTTTGTCTTGGTGTCTGTCTGTCTGTTTGTATCCAATAAACGTCAAAACGGCTGAACCGATCGGGCCCAAATTTTTTGTGGGACATCTAGGGACCCCAGGGAAGGTTTATGAATGATTGAAATTTTAAAAATTTGTGTTTTAGAGGTTTTTAATTTTGTAAAAAAAATTTAAATTTTTGAAAATCCGCGAATTTTTTTTTAAAATCCGCAAAACTTTTTTCATCTTTGTTTTGAAATGTAAACAAAAAGAACATGTTCACAATTTAAATAGAAGATGGGCGCGAAGTGCCCTAAAAGCCTAGAAAGAAGGGCGCGAAGCGCCTTGAATTTCTAGTATTATAAATATATTTACAGGAGTATTCTCAAAAGATGAAACTTCAGAGACGACAGTACAGTTTGATTCATTGCTGTACAATTTTTTTTCCAAATGAGTAAATGAATTATTAAAGATGTGTGTGCACGACAGGATACAAAACTAAGCCTTCAGATCGATACATTTTTCAGAGTTTTATTTCGTCATTCAAGTTTCATCCTTAGTGGGTAGCCCAGCCCTGTACATGGCATGTACACTGTACGGGGCTGCTTATAAAGTAAAGTTTGAACGGGAGGGTTAAATAATCACTTTTCATGTTTAGAAGAAAAAAATTATTTACATTATGGCGCGCATTTTTTTATTTTCTAGAAATAGAATTCTTGCTTTTTGGAGTTCTATTAAAAATCCCTAATGCATTATAAACCACTTTAATAATTTTCAAATATTCTAATGATTAAGTTTAATATCCCCCCCGCCCCTCCCTCCGCCCCTTTTAACGATCGATACAGTGTCCGAATTTAATGAATTTAAGCCGCGTCTCAAATCCCGCAAAAACCGGTTTTCTATTGAGCGCCGGCTTAAATCTTGAAAAATTTAATACAATTTTAAGTGTAACTAACCATATTTGAGCCGCGGCTCAAATTCTTTAAATTCGGCCCCAGGTAAAGTTTTGAGATGAAACTGTGCGAAGTTTTTCAGGGGATAGTTTGTAAAATGTAACAAAATTAAGTCTTTCGATAATTTAGGATAGAATTTCTTTGTGATCATTTTTATTACTTTTTTCACTTCTTCAGCCCGGTACTTTTATTATAAAATACTTTGACCCAGAATGAAGAAATTTTGTGGGTTTTGGGTTTTAATCAGACCCTTCCCCATGTTAACATTCTTTACAGATATAAAAATATTCCAGGATCTAATAAAAAACTGATCCAAATTTCGTGGATTTCTGACGATTTCTTGGCCGATTTGTATGCCTTTACTTTGTAATACTTCCCATCGTCGCGTTGGAGGAATCGTGGCTCAGTAATGTTGGTCAAAAAGGTCATCTAAAACCATGAAAGACGATATCTAAGACGGAAATTCAAATCGAACTTTTTATCCGTAAATCAAACTAGTTGCATTTCCTCATTAAAGTCATATCCTTTGTGGGTAACCCTGTATTCATATATATAGACTATATATAAAGCTGATGAATTCTATTTTATTATTCAGAAAAGGTGGAATACAAACCCTGGATAATATTCATCACAATTCGTATCTGAAACTCCGGAAATATTGAATAATTGAATTAAAACCGCCGACCTACAGTGGGTTGCTCCTACCCGGAGTAGGACGGATAAACCCTGCGTGTTGTATCCGAACCTGGAGACCGATGTTGGCGGATATTGACCGCGGGGAACCATTAATTAGTGGTTTCTATTCAACCAGGTTTGCCGCTGAAACAAGAACAGATTAAATATTCATGTCAAGTTTTCAAACACGAAATATTTCTGCAAAATTTATTCTATATGATGAGTAGAACAGTTTCTCCCCTATTTTACCTAATCCTACACCTCTCTTTTCGTACATCACCCCCATCCCAACCCCTCTCTAATCCCTCCCTTATATTTATACTTTGCTTTCCCTAGAGTTAAACTTAAAAAATGCCCTTAAAAATAACGTAAAGTGAGAAATATACAAATTTTGAAAAGAATTTTCAAAAAATGGCAAATTTTCAGGGTTCGTTTAATGATCTTTTTATCTGAGCTTGCTTTCAACTATCATGTGTATTTGGATTAAATCTAACTATTTTTAGGCAATTTGAATTAAACCCTCAACTTTTTTTCAACATAATATTTTTTTGGTTGGGTTTTATTTGTTACTGCTGTCTTTTTAAATAGATATGGACTATAAAACAAATTATCCGAAAAGAAATTTAATTGAGGGAAGGGTGGTAAGGGGGGTGGTGAGGGCGGGAAGAAAGAAGATGTTTTAATACATTTCTGCTTGGTTTAAAATTTATCTCTAACTCAAAAGATTTTAAAATTTCATGTGTATTAATTATGTCACAATTCTAATTAACCAAATTTTAACACTTAATTAAGTAAACTGGACCAGCACTAGGGTTATCATAAAGTTTCACAAAATATCTCAACAAGTTCTTTATATTTTAACACTAAATTAAGTAAACTAGACCAGCACTAGGGTTGTCATAAAGTTCCACTAAAGTCTCAACAAGTTTATATTTTAACATTAAATTAAGTAAACTGGACCAACAATAGGGTTATCATAAAGTTTCACTAAAGTCTCAACAAGTTCTTTATATTTTAACATTAAATTAAGTAAACTAGACCAGCACTAGGGTTGTCATAAAGTTCCACTAAAGTCTCAACAAGTCCTTAATATTTTAACATTAAATTAAGTAAACTGGACCAACACTAGGGTTATCATAAAGTTTCCAAAAAGTCTCAACAAGTTCTTTATATTATTAATTTTAGAAAACTGGAAACTGTCCAATTCCGGATGTTTATAAAAGTTCTCTTGTTCTTAAATCCTATGATGATTTGAGGAATAAAATTGTGTGAATATCAGATTTCCTTGTTTCCCCCGGCTACTCCACTCTCAACCTGAAATTATAAACAAAAGCTAAATACCGACCTTCAATCAAATCGAATTGTTATGAGCCTTATTTCGACCTACCGTCAGTAGACTTAAAGGGACTTATCATGCAAAGACGACAATACCCGATTTACACCTTTACCTTTGAAAGCTTTGTCTAATTAAGTATGAATTTTATATCATTGTTTGTGTTACTTCAAAATGTTTTTTTTTACGGTTTCTCTTTAAAATTTACTTGTGCATTCCTTGTTTATAATAAGCAATGAAGAAACTCACAGAAGTAAACACTTGTTGGGTCATCTTTGAATGGAAGGTCAATTGAAATTACGACTCTGTCCCTTTATTATCTACCTAAAAGTTATTACCGATAGTATAGACTTAATGTATACCTACAATATAGCCGACAGTATAGGCTTAATTTGGACCTACGATACATGCGTCAATATAGACTTAATGTCGACCTACAATACAGCCGACAGTATAGGCTTAATTTGGACCTACGATACATGCGTCAATATAGACTTAATGTCGACCTACAATACAGCCGACAGTATAGAATTAATTTGGACCTACGATACATGCGTCAATATAGACTTAATGTCGACCTACAATACAGCCGACAGTATAGGCTTAATTTGGACCTACGATACATGCGTCAATATAGACTTAATGTCGACCTACAATACAGCCGACAGTATAGAATTAATTTGGACCTACGATACATGCGTCAATATAGACTTAATGTCGACCTACAATACAGCCGACAGTATAGGCTTAATGTTGACCTACGATATAACCGTCAATGTAGACTTCATGTCGACCTATAATATAACCGACAATATATAATTAATGTCGACCTACGATATAGCCAACAGTATAGGATTAATTTGGACCTACGATGTAACCGTCAATATAGACTTAATATTGACCTACGATATAGCTGACAGTATAGACTTAATGTCGACCTACAATATAGCCGACAGTATAGGCTAAATTTGGACATTACGATATAACCGACAGTATAGACTTAATGTCGACCTACAATATAGCCGACAGTTTAGGCTTAATTTGGACCTACAATATAACCGTCAATATAGACTTAATGTTGACCTACGATATAACCGTCAATGTAGACTTCATGTCGACCTATAATATAACCGACAACATATAATTAATGTCGACCTACGATATAACCGACAGTATAGACTTAATTTCTACCTACAATATAACCGTCAATATAGACTTAATGTCAACCTACAATAATCGTCAATATAGACTTAATGTCGACCAACAATATAACTGACAATATTGACTTATTGTCGACCTACAATATAACTGACAATATAGACTTAATGTCGACCTACAATATAACCGACAATATAGACTTAATGTTGACCTACAATATAGCCGACAATATAGACTTAAGGTTGACCTCCAATATAACCGTCAATTTAGACTTAATGTCGACCTACAATATAACCGTCAGTAAACACTTAATGTTGACCTACAATATAACTGACAATATAGACTTAATGTCTATCATACAATATAACCAACAATATATACTTAATGTCGACATACAATATAGCTGACAATATAGGCTCAATGATGACCTACGATATAATCATCAGTATAGACTTTATGTCAATCTACAATACTACGGACAAAAGACTAAATTAAAATCTAAAGAGACTAGACAATTTCTAATTGCAATGTGCCTAACCATGTGGGAAAAATGCAGTCCATTTGAATTAAATAGAGTTGACATTTAGATTTTGCATAGAACTATATTGTTTAAAATGCATTTATTGTTTAAATGATTAATCGTATAAATCTTTCGAAAAGGAATATGATACATCCTCACTTCCTGCGTCTTGGCGGCTCTCTTAAATAGTTATATCGGTTTTTACCCGTACCTATCTTTATTCTCCTTTTTGGCGGATGTTTTAAATCGTTATATCGGTATTTACATGGGGTTACTTACTTCCTTCATCCTTGAAATCTAAAAGATTAAGTTCTAACACCTTTCACACTAGAAGTGAGTTTAATTGATATCTATGAAGTCGGATCTAAATATTTGCTGAAACACAAACACGCTGACAAACAAACACTAACACACGACATATAATAAGCTTGTTAAAAATAAGTATTTTCTATTAAATGTTTTTTCAAAGATTTCTATCTCCAACTATACATTCCGTTTATCGATAATAGGCTTGATATTAATGAATATATTTAAAAGTTTTATCACAACTTTTTTTATTTTTTTTTATTTAGGTAAAAATTGATAATATCATAAACCTTACCTCTACTCTCTTTAACCTACCCTCTACTCTCCCTAAACCTTCCCTCTACTCTCCCTAAACATTCCCTCTAGTCTTCCTAAACCTTTCCTCTACTCCACCTATACCTTCCCTCTACTCCGCCTACACCTTCCCTCTACTCTCCCTAAACTTTCCCTCTACTCTCCAATTAAACCTTCCCTCCACTCTTCATAACCCTTCCTTTTCTCTCCCTAAACCTTCCCTCTACTCTCCCAAAACCTTCCCTCTACTCTTCCTAACCCTTCCCTCTACTCTCCCTAAACCTTCCCTCTACTCTCCCAAAACCTTCCCTTTACTCTTTCTAAGCCTTCCCACTAGTCTCCCTAAACCTTCACTCTACTCTCCCTAAACCTTCCCTCTACTCTTCCTAAACCTTTAAATACTCACACATTCTGTCGCCTTACCTTCCCTTATTAAATGTCTAATATATAGATCTAAACTGAGGTCTAAAAATTATGTGAATAAGAGAATGTCTACAATGAATAAGAAAACCTAAAACCAATTTTATTATCCGTAGAACTGTACATTACATGATACACTAATAAGTGCTCAATCCCGGTATTCACATCACAACTGTTTGCTATTCATAAATTGTTTATAAATTATGAACACTAATTTATTATCTTAAATAAATTTGATTTGACATTTTAGACATTAAGACTTTAGCTTTCAATTAAGCCTTTAATTATGCATGTCTACGTAAAACAATTTCAGAATTAATTGGATAATTTGTAAAATTGATGAAACAAGATTTCCTTAATTAATTTGTTTCTTTTTTTTAAATGTTATTTTTTGAAAAGCTATGTAATGTAGCTCGGAGTGTTTAAAATTAATAAGAAGAAAAAATGAGTTTGACAATTTTTTTAAAACAGTACCAACTAAAAATATTAATTTTAAAAAATTAATTTTTTGTCAATGTTACCCTGCAGGTTACCCATGGGTTCCCTAAAAAATGTCAGCCAATTTGGTCCAGCCGTTTGGCCCGCCATAGCTAACCTATATAAATAAATACATACACCCTAATATTTCTATATGAGCTCTTAAATATAGATTAGACTTGCTTTTCTGTGAAATTTATTTGTATTAAAGTAAATAAGCTGAAAAAATATGTTAATTGATAATTTCGCTTTAAATGAATTCTAGCAATTTGATTTAAAAATGACCAAAACAAAATAACAAGGTTCAAGTTGGTAGCAGTTACGAATACGATATCAAAATATTCATTTGGTTTATATCTTCTTTTGGCACTTTTTGTAAGAACTGAGACATAATTTCAAGTGACCTTCCTTTCATAGAGTTCCAGGTTCGATTCACAACGATCCCTTGAAACGTTCGTCTAATTAAAAATTTAAAATGTATCATTTTTCAAGCTTAAAACATGTCAATGTGTGCATATCGTTTAATATATTTTACTAGAAATTCAAGGCGCTTCGCGCCCTTCTTTCTAGCCTTAGAGGGCGCTTCGCGCCATGAAGTATACTCTGTGAATACTATATTGTCTGAGTGTAGTGTACAGTGTACATTGTACAGTGTACAGTTATGAAAGGGAAAATGAGTTTGAAGTAACTATGTGAATACTATATTGTCTGAGTGTAGTGTCGGTGTATAGTGTACAGTGTACAGTGTACAGTGTACAGTTATGAAAGGGAAAATGAGTTTGAAGTATACTATGTGAATAGTATATTGTCTGAGTGTAGTGTCGGTGTACAGTGTATTGTGTACAGTGTACAGTTATGAAAGGGAAGATGAGTTTGAAGTATACTGTGTGGATACTACATTGTCTGATTGTAGTGTACAGTTATGAAAGGGAAAATGAGTTTGAAGTATATTGTGTGAATAGAATATTGTCTGAGTGTAGTGTACAGTGTACAGTGTACAGTGTATAGTTATGAAAGGGAAAGTGAGTTTGAAGTATACTGTGTGAATACTATATTGTCTGAGTGTAGTGTCGTGTACAGTGTACAGTGTACGGTGTACAGTGTACAGTGTACAGTGTACAGTGTACAGTGTACAGTGTACAGAGTACAGTGTACAGTGTACAGAGTACAGTGTACAGTGTACAGTTATGAAAGGGAAAGTGAGTTTGAAGTATACTGTGTGAATAGAATATTGTCTGAGTGTAATGCACCGTCTCTCTAAATGCACTCCACGAGTTGACCCTCATTCATATTCATTCAGTTTAGTCTTTTTTTATAGATAATTATCATGTTCTTTTAGGTTGAATATATCCCCCACTTTGAGCTCTAAATATTTTACAAGATTTAAAAGATATAAAATCAGCTTATTTTGTTTCAAAATATCTGAATATTTTACCCTGCTCTTGCAGCTAGAGCTAGTTATTCTAACTATAATTATTATCTTGATTTCTCAACTCTAGGAAAATATTCATTTATTTCAATCTATGTTACTGCAGCTGCATGCACCCCCCCCCCCCCTCCCGGCACTTTAACCCCCATTCCTTTATCCAAAAAAAAGAAGAAATTGAGCACAACTCATATTGTCCCATTTGACAGTTCCGAGCTCGGAGGGTGAACGTTTACCCGCGCTCGGTATGATTTTAGCAAAAGTACCTCGCGTTGCCCCTTGATTTAACAATTTATTTTAAATAATTCACCCTTCGTCAGTGTCACCTATGGGTTCCTTTAAAAATTGTAGCCAACTTGGTGCAGCCGTTTAGCCAGCTCGAGCTCGAGCTCGAGAGAAGAGCTTTTATATTTAGATTCAGTGGTATATACACCGACCATTATTTATTATGTAGCATTTCAGCACCGGATACTGTATGTCACCCAGCACCCTCTGTTTTATATCTCCAATTCCTATTGATGAGTCCTGCAAGGACGAAACACGATGTCTATGGATATATATGCTCGTTTAGTCCGCTAAACTTGAGCACTCTGTGGTAATGAATAGGTGTATTAATTAGCATCATGCAAGGGCCTCATTTTATAGCGAGTTGGTTGAGCTCTTTGGTCCCCATTTCATGTGATAGAGCAGTGGTAGCGTGTTAGATCCATAATACAAGGATTCACGGTTCGAGACCCACCAACTGCAAAATCAAAAACTGATGAATTGAGCCATACTGGTGAGTCCTAATAAGACGAAACACTGTGTCTATGGATATAATTATGTATATATAAGTTAGAATTGTTCTACAGCTTGCTTGCGTTTAATGTAAGCACAACTGGAATGTTAAAAAATGCATATATATTTCTAGCGAATAAAACCATACTTTTCGAACCTATGTTATCCAAGTACACGTGGAGTTGTTTTCTCTGTAAAGTTTATTCTCAATTTTCTTTGATTGTGTAAATTTTTTAAATCCATAAATATATAAAAATAGGAGAAAAAAAGAAATAGAAATATAAATAAAAGAATAATTTCTGCAATTATCAAATAAGCATGGTTAGTTAAACAAAGATAATTTAACAATCAACTCAGATATATGTTAAATCCAGTAATATTAGTAATCTAGAAACATTAGTATTCTAGAACTATTATAAAAAACATAAATAATCTAGAAATATTATCAACACAGTATTCTAGAATGATCTAGAATATTTATCTGTAATTTATAAACAAAATATTTGTTGCAGAATAATTCTTAATTTCTCTCAAGATAACGCTAATCCGCCCCATTGATATAAATTGTAAATTCCCGGGGGGGAATAATGTCATAAAACTCATTTTTCCCCAACTCGGCCCCGTCAAAACAACATTTTTCTAGCAAAAATACGGGAATTTGATATCCAGGCTTTTCTAGGTTCCTTTCTTGCAGCTGCTCTTTTAACGCAATATATCTAGCAATAAAACTAGGAGCAATGTTAAACTTTATTACAAGGACTAGTCAGTAGTCAACCTGAAAACAGACTAGTCAATTTAAAATATATATATATATGCATCAAAATAAAAGATTATTTATCTAAATCCAAAAAACTATTCTATTAAAAGGAATAAAACAACTATAAGTCTTAGTCTCTGTTGTTTGTATGTCAAGTATGAACTTTGAAACCTCTTGACCAGCACAACTAAGGGAACAAAATAAAAAATAAAACATTAAAAATGCTTTTAATGTTGCGTAGAAAGGGAGACATTTTAGTCATACGAAGTTGATAATACAGATTAGAAGATACGTAGAGTTGGTCAAATAGTTAACTCGATATTTAAAAGACAGATCAGAAAATAATCATTCTTTTTTCGAATTTAAATTTGAGAATAAAATAGTTTTGATTCTTGAAAGTGAAAATATGAAAAATGTTCTCCACTTTTAATATTCAGTTAAATATTTAATCTATTAAATAAGAGAAGCATCGAACTAAATTTGAATAAAAATTTTAAATTACAAATGATATAAGAATAAGCGAGGAAGGGATAAGATGGGAAAGAGAACAGGAGAGGAAGGGATATGATGGGAAAGAGAGCAGGAAAGGATAGGATAAGATGGGAAAGAGAGCAGGAAAGGAAAGGATAAGATGGGAAGTAGGACAGGAGAGGAAGGGATAAGATGGGAAAGAGAACAGGAGATGAAGGAATAAGATGGGAAGGAGAACAGGAGATGAAGGGATAAGATGGGAAGGAGATTAGGAGATGAAGAGATAAAACTATCAAGAGAACAGGAGAGTAAGGGATCGAATGGGAAAGAGAACAGGAAAGGAAGAGATAAAATGGAAAAAGAGCAAGAAAGAAAGGGATAAGACGGAAGGAGATATTAAGATGGAAAGAGAACACAAAGGAAACGATAAGATGGGAAAGAAAACAGGAGAGGAAGTGATAAGATGGGAAGAGAACAGGAAGGAAGTGATAAGATGGGAAAGAGAACCGGAGATGAAGGGATGAGATGGGAAGGAGAACAGGAAGGAAGGGATATGATGGGAAAGAGAACAGGAGAGGTAGTGATAAGATGAGAAGAAAACAGGAGAGGAAGGGATAAGATGGAAAGAGAACAGGAGAGGAAGGGAAAACATGGGTTGAGAACAGGAGAGGAAGGGATAAGATGGGAAGAGAACAGGAGAGGAAGGAAAAAATGGAAGAAAATAGGAGAGTAAGGGATTGCATGGGAAAGAGGTAACTAGAGATATTTAGGAGTAGGGGAGTGAAAAGGAAGGGGACGAAAATAAAAGGGGATAAGTGAAGGGGGGAAGGAAAGGGGATGAGTGAAAGCGGGGCGTGAAAGGCTAGAGTAAGTGAAGGGTGGGGGCTGAAAAAGATTGAAGGCAACAAATCTATGTTTACTGATAAATTGAATATTGAATCAGAATGCATTATTCATCGCATAGATTTGAGTTACAATTCCCAGATTGGTTGCATGTTGCCCCCCCCTGGGGATATCCCCCTCCCTCTCTGGGGATAATCCCCCACCCCTCATCCGTGTACCTTTTCTGTATCCTGAAAATTCAATCCTACTTTCCCAAATTGTTTTTATTTATTTATTTATTTATTTATTTATTTTCACTAAACTGATTGAATAGTAGAAAAGGTCGGTTTACTGGATAAAGGCAAGTAATTGAATAAATGATATGTTTATTGGATTCTCATCTAAATCAAATTTACTAAAAAAAAGTTCTTTTGTAGTTTAATAAAAAATGAATCATTATGTCTATTTTGAAAATATTAAGAAACTAGAAAAAAAAACTGTCTCTCAATGCATTTTTTTAAATTACTAATTTCTAAAATATCTTGGAAGAAATCGTTGTTTGCAAAACTTTGGTCAATTTATTTTGTACTTTTTTCATTTGATATTCTTGAAAAAATATCTTAGAACCGATTTTAATAAAAAAAAATGAATCATTATTTCTATTTTGGAAATATAAAGAAACTAGAAAAAAAACTGTCTCTCTATGCATTTTTTTTTATTACTAACTTCTAAAATATCTTGGAAGAAATCGTTGTTTGCAAAACTTTGGTCAATTTATTTTCGTGATTTTTTTTGCATTTGATATTCTTGAAAAAATATCTTAGAACCGAGTTTAATCAAAAAAAAAATGAATCATTATTTCTATTTTGGAAATATAAAGAAACTAGAAAAAAAACTGTCTCTCTATGCATTTTTTTAAATTACTAACTTCTAAAATATCTTGGAAGAAATCGTTGTTTGCAAAACTTTGGTCAATTTATTTTTGTGTTTTTTTTGCATTTGATATTCTTGCAAAATTATCTTAGAACCGAGTTTAAGTAAAAAATGAATCATTATTCTCTGATCCAGAGAATCCACAACACATGTACATTGCATATCCCGACTTATTGAACTGGGGTTCCAAAAAAACATTCCATCAGTCAAATTTAACTAAAAACATTCCATCAGTCAAATTGAACTAAAAACATTTTATCAGTCAAATTGAACTAAAAACATTCCATCAATCAAATTGAACTAAAAACATTCCATCCGTCAAATTGAACTAAAAACATTCCATCAGTCAAATTGAACTAAAAACATTCCATCAGTAAAATTGACCTAAAAACATTCCATTAGTCATATTGAACTAAAAACATTCCATCAATCAAATTTAACTAAAAACATTCCATCAATCAAATTTAACTAAAAACATTCCATCAATCAAATTTAACTAAAAACATTCCATCAATCAAATTTAACTAAAAACATTCTATCCGTTAAATTGAACTAAAACATTCCATCGATCAAATTAAACTAAAAACATTCCATCAGTCAAATGGAATTAAAAAACTCAAATTTGTTAATCCTTACACCTTTGCTAAACCTTAGATATTTAACTATGAATTAATTAACCCAATAATTTTAAAACTTAAACGTTTACACCATCAGGTAAGATAGATATGTGGATTAGAAAAATTGATTTTTTTGGCAATGACTTAATTCCTTTATGGAACAGGTTCGGTTCGTTACATTACTTTGTAAACAAAGTATTTTCATATTATAGTTTGTGATATGTACTATCAAAATTGTGAGAAATCCTTAACATTCAGTTAATAATTTTAAATAAAATGTTATGTTTCCTATATATATATATTACGGACATAAAGTTAGTTTTTGAAAGGTATTTAACATGTTTACAAACTGGTAGTTTACTTTAGTATTTAGCTCTAGAGCTGGTTTGTTTTATTGCGCTTTTATTTAAAGATAAAATTAAAAAACTGGCGAATGAGATAATTATATAAAGTGCCGACAGCCTTTGTCGGTAAATCGTTAGTTTCCGCGACAAAGATGGATTTTTTATCTATCCTTTATTTGCATATCTGTCATCATTAATTGGAAAAAAATACTCATTTTTAATCTAAATAATCTTCTTTATATTTTCATTTGAATAAGTCATAATTAAAAATGATTAAGAAGGCTTTTGATTATTATGCAATCAAATTAGTTTTAAAAGAAAAAATGTTTTATGCTTTTGAATTTATGGCTTTTGATTTCTTTTTGTTGTCAGGCTAATGCTTATAACTCGGGAACCCAGCTTTGTCTAGAGTTTTCCCTATACTCTAGTATTCAGAGTCCATTAGCGCCTGATCCAATGAGGGTTCAGCCATGTGTTTGGTGTCTATTCTGAACCAATAGAAATTGCATGGCGGTAACGTCTATCTTTCTATCCAGCTCATTATCCAATTAGAGATAAATCATTATATCGACGCTATAACAGAAAATGGAAATATTTACTTCTACTAAAACTATAGTGCCTATAAAAGTCAACCCCATAGACTTATAATTTTTAAACCAAGCGAAGAACATTCCCGAGGTTCTACCGAGCTCCCCAATCACAATTTGAGACAAAACAGTCTTCTCTGGAGCCATGGAAGGTTCTTCAACAAAGAAATTCATTCTTTGCTCCTATAGATTATTTTGTCAAAGAGAATTCATAGTTTGAAATATCAACGGTTTACGACTTTGGGTCACAAAGGATTAAAAACTCGGAGTCTGTGGCAAAGACTCAATTGCTTTTTCTTGTATTAGAGTTTTCCTCAAATATAAATTATATTTTGCTACCTAAATTTATACTTAAACTATTGGATGCTCTTTAAAACATTAAACCCTATCCCAAATGCCGGAAGATCTCAAATAAAGATACCTTATGCTTAATTTTAGATAAAGATTCCTATACCAATAGGTTATTAGCACGCTTTGCACCCGTTTTCTATTTTATAACTTGTAATTTTTGTTTCCAATCTTTCAGCAATTTCTCTTCGATGAAACAATGATACAAATTATTGCTGATTTACAATTTTTTTCTCGTGGATTTTCAAAATTTTATGAAAATTAAACATATGTTAAGCGTCAACTTTTTTGCTATTCTATTCGGTTCAGCCGTTTTGACATTTATTGGATACAAACAAACAAAGACCAAGACAGACAAGTAAAGTATAAAGATAGATGCCATTTTTCCTCAAACATTCTTTCACTGAAAAAATAGCAGATTTTTTATTGCACATAGTTGAATTATCATAAATTTTTTAAAGAGAAATGGAGTCTTTGCCATAAACTCAAATTTACTCAAATCCTTATATATTTGAAACCTGATGGTGTTAAGCTTTGATATTTCAAACTTGGATTATTTAATCTTTTAGAACTCATAATTTTAAATATCAAAGCTTTATGAAAGTCGGTTACAAAGATATAGGAAATAGAAATTAGAAAATCAGAGTTTGTGACAAAAACTCAATTCTTTTATCCGGAGGCAAAAAAATCTAGATTTATAAATATAAATATCTCCTCATTTTTGTGTTCAAAAACTTAAATTTTTTTCAGTTTTTTTAGTTTTTATCATTCCTTTGTATATTCTTTATACATTTACCTCTTATTTATTTCTTCTTTTTAATTTCCCCATTTTGCTCATCTTTCTAATTTTTATACAAAAAATCTAATAAGTTGTCTATTTTCCTATTTGTTCCACAATCCCTTTCTAATTTATACAAAAATCTAATAAGTTGTCTATTTTCCTATTTGTTCCACAATCCCTTTTTTTCAATTATTAGTAAAGCCATAACAAATAACATTTGGTAAAATTATAACTTTTTTAAATTATAAATGAAATTATTATAAAGTTGTTTTATTTCTACATAATCAAATAATCTAATTGTTTATATTTATTATCAGAAAAACTAAAGATAAGTGTGTACAGTGTAAACCTTACTACTGTACAGTTACGCTGTACATGTAGAGAGTGCTTCACGAGTTTCAGTGCACAGAATATTTAGGTTCTCAGCATATATTTCAAGTTACAAGATTTCCTCTGTAAAAAAATTGCCGTTTTCTGAATTTTGTTTGCTGTAGGGTATTATTAAAGCTATTGTACAATCTACATGGTTATCAGGTAAAAAAGAAAAACTTTCAATTCTAAATCTTTTGGTTGTCAATTATTTATAATTTTTTGCTCGTTCTAATATGTAGGCTAGACAAAATTATTTTAGAAACAAAAATTAAGACGAAAATTTCGTTTTATGACTATATCTCAAAAAACCTTAAAGTTTGTTTGTAGTACATATTACGACTAAAGTAAAATACCTAAATGAAATTTGTGTTTGCTAAACAGAGAATAGGATCTGGGTAACAATATAGAAATTTGATAAAATCAGTAATTTGAGCCATCTCAGCGCAGTTATGCAAATTTCTTTTTACATAAAGAGGAGTGTCTTCGTAATTCCATGTGATTCCCTAGTTTTCAAATGATATACATTGAGTGATTAATCTCAAATAAAGTACTGAACTATTTTTAAGTTCCTGGAGAGCCCGGGCTTTGTCCCGGTTATTATTATTTTAAATGTCATAGTTACTCCGCCGTTTGCGCAAGTGGTATTAAATTATGACTTTGAATTTTGCCCGTGGAATTTCAAAAAAAAAAGTTAGCCTATGCCACATTCTTATATCGACATAACCTTATATCGACATAACCCAATCCCATGATTGCCCTTTTATTATTTATAACTGTCACATGAAATTACGAACACAATCTATTTAACAATTAAATTTAACTATTTGAGCTACAGCTGACTTTTTTCATTAATTATATTTTAGATTTAATTTGTAAAGTAAGCTCAGACATTTCTCTAATTAGATTTTTGTATTTCTTTGGAAAATATTTGACAGAGCCAACTGCCCGGCTTGATTGACCGAGCTGACTTCCCGGCTTGATTGACCGGGCTGACTACCTGGCTTGATTGAACAGGCTGACTACCCGGCTTGATTGACCGGGCTGACTACCCCGCATGATTGCCCACTAATCAGGCTCAAAGCCCGGCTTGTTTGTATATCACCGATTTGACTAGGTTGGTTTGCGTGTTCACGCATATTCGGCCACAATGCCGCTGTACATTTTAGGATTTGGAATCACCAGGTTAAAGTTTTTAAATCATGTAATTCTTTTTTTTAAAGCAAAATGGAGGCTAATTTCTACTACAACGGACAACGGACAGATATACTGGGTAAAGTGCAATCATCTGATATAATCGGTTTTTGCCTCCAATGCCGAATAATTAAATCCATTTCTAGACATCTAATGAAAACTCGTAAATATGGCGATTCAGAGATATGTCCAGCATGTTTAAGAAACTTTGAACATTTAGTCTTGAGTTTGGTACACCATTGGTTCATTAGAAGGGAATACTGGAGGCAAACATTCTTTCTATTTGAGGAGGAGCAGGAACTAAACCTTCTAGCTTCAGGTAAAATATCCGCTGTAGCGCCTGAACACTTAGGGAGCGGAGCTGCGGAAGACGATCTAGAATTCTGCTCAAATATTGCGGCTTTCTTTGCGCTTCAGGGTGGAAGGTCACGTGGTCTCGCAGCGTGTTGATAAGTTTGGCTTTTAGATTTTCTGCTTTCTTTGGTTCAGTCAGACCGTGGCGTTCTGAAATACAAAATTTTCAATTATTTGATCGGAGTTCAAAGAATGATAATTGTTAATGGCATTGAATGATTGAAAGCATTAACAGCAATTCCTTTTAATCCAGGTAAATTGGAAATTGGAATGAGAAAAACACACAAAATCACAAAAAAGTATATTTTCCTAAATCCAACAATTGTCTTTTATTAATTACGAAATCTTTTATTCCAGTAATTTTGTTTTAATTTCTTTAAAACATAACCTTTTCTTTCATATTATGTTTTATTTTAATAATTTTAATCCTGTTTTGTTTTAATATTATGTTTTCATTTGGAGTAATTATATGAAGAAGAGTAAGAGAGTTTGTGATTGCATTTGTTAATTGAACTTTTTTACATGGACTAAATACTAACAGTTGGGGAACTCTAACACTTTCTCGTCCTTGAAACCGAGCATTAGGGGGAAATGGGTGGTTTCTGCCTTGTTATAGAAACCGAGCATTAGGGTTAATGCTTGGTTACTGCCTCATAGAAACCGAGCATTAGGCGTAATCTTTTCATTGGAGATCCCATATTGTCGTTGGTGACCCCAAAATTATAATTGGAGACCCCCAGATTTTCATTAAAGATCCCCAAGATTTTCGCTGGAGACCTCCAAGATTTTCATTGGAGACCCTCAAATTCACATTGGAAAATTCTCAAAATTTTTGTCTTAAACCCCCAATTTTCATTGGAGACCTTCAGATTTTCATTAAAGTCTCCAAATGTTTTCAATGTAGACCCAAACTTATCGTCGGAGGCCCCAATATTTTCATTTGGAATCCCATACTTTTCGTTTTAAATCACCTTTTTTATTGGAGAAACAAAAATTTTTATTGGAGAACTCGTAAGTCCACAGTTTTTGTTTTTAACCCCCAATTTGGGGTCTCCAATGAAAATCTTAGGGTTTCCCTAAAAATTCTGGGGTTCTCCAAAGAAAATCTGGGGGTCTGAAACGAAAATCTGGGGTCTCAATGTAAAGCTGCATGGGGGCCTCCTAAGATCATCTGGGAGTCTATTTCGAAAATCTGGGGTCTCCAATTAAAAACTGGAAGTTTCCAACGAAAATTTGGGGTCTCCAACATAAATCCGGTGTCTCCAAGTCCAATGAAAAGATTGGGGTTTCCAATAAAACTATGGAGGTATCCAATGAAAATCTTGGAGGCTTCAATTGAAATCTGGGGGTCTTTAACGTTCACCCGTTTGCTTTCAAAATTATCGGGATACAATTTTCCTGTTATTTTGTATAGACATCAATTTACATAATAAAATTAGTTCTTACCATATACTAGGGAGAGAGCTGCTAGACAAGAGAAGGCTGACACATCTAATTCTATCTGATGTAAGTTTCGTGAGAGCTCTAGGATACCATTAAACCAATCTCCGAAACTAGATCGAACCTGGTTCTTATGCAGTACAATACCGTTACAGAAAACTAGCTTTGGGTCATCTCCGTGTATTCTAAACAATATTAGAGTTAGTTTTAGAGACATTAGCATGCTATCCCTGGACCCTGAGTAAAGGAACTATATATCCAGTATACCCCTAGACCTTGAGTAGAGGAACTATATATCCAGTATATCCCTGAGTAAAGGAACTGTATATCCAGTATATCCCTGAGTAAAGGAACTGTATATCCAGTATACCCCTAGACCTGAGTAAAGGAACTGTATATCCAGTATATCCCTGAGTAAAGGAACTGTATATTCAGTATATCCCTAGACCCTGAGTAAAGGAATTGTATATCCAGTATATCCCTGGACCCTGAGTAAAGGAACTATATATCCAGTATATCCCTGAGTAAAGGAACTATATATCCAGTATATACCTGGACCCTAAGTAGAGGAACAATATATCCAGTATATCCCTAGACCTAAGTAGAGGAACTATATATCCAGTATACCCCTGGACCCTGAGTAGAGGAACTATACATCCAGTATATCCCTGGACCCTGAGTAAATGAACTATATAACCAGTATATCCCTGGACCCTAAGTAGAGGAACAATATATCCAGTATATCCCTAGACCTAAGTAGAGGAACTATATATCCAGTATACCCCTAGACCTAAGTAGAGGAACTATATATCCAGTATATCCCTGGACCCTGAGTAGAGGAACGAACTATATATCCAGTATATCCCTAGACCTAAGTAGAAAAACTATATATCCAGTATATCCCTGGACCCTGAGTAAAGGAACTGTATATCCAGTATATCCCTAGACCCTAAGTAAAGGAACTTTATATCCAGTATATCCCTAGACCCTAAGCAAAGGAACTTTATATCCAGTATATCCCTAGACCTAAGTAGAGGAACTATATATCCAGTATATCCCTGGACCCTGAGTAAAGGAACTGTATATCCAGTATACCCCTGTACCCTGAGTAAAGGAACTATATATCCAGTATATCCCTGAGTAAAGGAACTGTATATCCAGTATACCCCTGGACCCTGAGTAGAGGAACTGTATATCCAGTATACCCTTGGACCCTGAGTAAAGTAACTATATATCCAGTATATCCCTAGACCCTGAGTAAAGGAACTATATATCCAGTATATCCCTGGACCCTGAGTAAAGGAACTATATATCCAGTATATCCCTGGACCCTGAGTAAAGGAACTATATATCCAGTGTATCCCTGGACCCTGAGTAAAGGAACTATATCCCTGAGAATCCTTCTATTCCTGGAGCTGCAAGTAATCTACGTAGTTTACACTTTTCTTTAAATCTCCGTGGAATTCAGAGTTTTCAAGATTGACTTATTCTTGGAATGGTTCCATGGTTCCCGGGTTCTAGGGTTGTGAAGGTTCCCACCAGTTTATACTAAACTTACAGATTAAACTCATTGTTTAACTAATTGGTTTTAGATATAAGGAGAACTGTTCGTACTAGGATGAGTTGTCTATTAAAGTCTGAATTAACCCCCCACCCCTCCCTTCATAACATACCTTCGGAAGTTTAAAGATCTTATTGAATGAAAAGTAAATAAACCGACTTCTACAGATAATTGAGGGTTAGCTGCCTTTTATGCTGATTTTTTTTCGATTTTATTTTTGTCTTTTTTTGTTACAGGGTGTCATGCAATATGCATTCATTTATTGACATATAATTCTCAACCATTCAAATTGTATTAAAAACACATTTCATATTGAATGATGTAAAAAAAATAATCCAAAATCAATATTTCTAGTTTTTAGATTTTCATCATTGTTATCGAACAATAAGCAATGAATGTTTTTATTTGTATTGAAAGAAAAGTGTGATTTATAATGATTTAATATTTATGGATTTATCAGTTAAAAATACAGCATCGGTGCAATATTACAACTCAACCGAGAGGGGGGGGGGGGCAAAATTTGAACTGTAAATTAAAACATTTGGCTTATTGGATACTTTAAAGGTACACATACAGTCCAATTACCTTAAAAGTAATACTTTATCTCTCATTCAGACAAAACTAGCAGAAAAAAAAACAGCAAACTAATCATTTTATGGTCTTCACTCTTCAGTTTCAGATTTGAAAAGTGTGATAGCTCTGAGTTTACAGGGCACTGCCCCCCCTTGCCTGTAAACACATTGCCCCCCTTCCCCTGTAAACGCCCTTGAACTCAACAAAATAAAAAATGTAATCCTAATTTATAGGAAAACTGGTCAAATAAGTGTCCAATTCACAGCGCTGCTCTGTAGACCTGTGTTCTGGTTAAGAATGAAGGAGTTTTCCTTTTCTCCAGGATACCGGACATACCGCAGCCAATAACAAATAGTCAGTCACAAAGAATTACTGCTACGGTTCAATTAAAATCAATGAAATTAAAATTAATTAAAAATAGCAATTGGTTCACGTATTGAAATTAAGATTCAAATACAAATTTTTAAGAAATGGAGATTCAAAATTTCGTATTTGTAAGGATTATAAAACTAGATTTTAAAATCCCAAATTTTAATTAGATATTTTGGAAAAATTTAAAATGAAATGTTATGTAAAATCTTTGATTGTATTTAAGAGTTTACAAGATTTCTTCTAAATAACTTAATAAAAGAAGAAAAAAAATTTTGTTATTGTGTTATTATCAACTTTAACAGCTTTAATATGACAGAATTAAGCATTCTTGGTAAATATAGTTTAGATATATGAATGAAATTAATATTTATTCAAATGGATTTAATTGAAGTAATTTTAAGTGACCCTTTTATAAGTGGTATTTTTAATTCAAAACTTGCGCATTTACGTTGCAGAAACGATGGATTAATTTTTTTTTCAAATGAACCATCTTTTCAAGCCTCAAAAAACGACAATTTCTTCAAATTATTGACAAATTTTTAGCTATGGGCGTTGTCTTATCTAAAACCAATCTAAAAATGTCGATAGCCCAATAAAAGTTTGTAAATTCACAAAAAGTGCAGAAATGTTTCATATGTATTTTCATGTAAAGAATAAGCCAAAAAAAATCACATTTTTAAAGACAAAATCTAATTTATGAAGGTTTTGATAATGTATCGTTTTATATTTTTTTGGAAAATTTTAGAATAATGAATTATGCCTTCTAAGGAATGATTCTATGTAAAAAAAAAGTCACAGGAAAAAAGTGTCTTGAACAAATCCTTGAACTAAATTTTGGGTTAAAAAGTCCCAATGCCTGAAGTCTTGGAAACAAAGTCTTGGGTTTTGAATTCAACTGGGACTTTTCCCTATACACATTTAATTTTCAGGACTTTTTATCCTAAGACTTTTTAAGAGCCAAAACTTTTTTAGAGAACATTTTGGGCTGATATCCAAGGTAATAGATAAATGAAATTTAAAAATGTTCTTAAGGTACATATTTATCTCACGGACTTTCATGTAGTACAGGGTGTCCCAGGAAACATGACAATAGCAAGACGATTTGAAAGCTCTCTTTGAATTCTAATTTATTTGCGACATTCAGTCGTCAACCCACTTTGACATATATGATTCTCGAAACAATATTCGCAAAATTATCCTGGTCCTGGTCTCCTGGTCCCTGGCATGTCTCCAGTAATATTGAAAGCTCAAAAAATGCAGACCACATTTTGAAAATGTTATTACCAGGGGTACTATGTGACTATTAACTATAGAATTTTAATTCTAAAATTTGCTTTATGAATTAAAGACAAAAAGTATTTCAAAGATCAAAAACGACCTTCAAGACGTCTTGCTATTGTCATGTTTCACGGGACACCCTGTATATAATGTACCAAGCATCACGTTCTACACGAACACAAATCCGCAAACATTATTATTATTATTATTCAAATCTTTTTATTGATCAAAAGTACAAAAATAACAAGTAATATATATATATCAAAGATAGGTACATTTTGATTTTAGTATTTTACACGAAAAACTATTTATTTATGTGGAAATCTTGAAGATTTGGTAAATGACACAATTTTTGTTGTGATTCGAAAAAAACATAAGAACAACACGAGTTGCGACTAACTTGCATGATTGACGAAAAAATAGGAACAATAAAAACAAAAACAATAAGAACAATAAGGCGATACACCATTAATTAGCCAATAGAGTCTTGTTTTGGAGTGTTGACGAGAGGTGTTTAAAACAAGAACATTAATGATAGACCAATGTAGAACGAAAAAATGCTTACAATGTACATTTTGAACATCAATGATAGATCAATGTAGAACGAAAAAATGCTTACAATGTACATTTTAAGGTTTTAGTGTAAAGTAAAGTATAAATGGAAAAGATCATAAGCAGAAACTGTGACGGGGATCATAAGGAATTGCCAAATAATACAAAAAATACAAAAATTGGAAAAAAATAAAACGATAAGGCGATACACCGTCAAGTACCAGTATTATCTCTTTTTGAATTGTTAGCGAAATGTGTTTAAAACAAGGTAGATTAATTATGTGAGGACTAGTTGTATGAGATCCATGGATTTACATAATCTGTGATTAGTATTTTACAGAAACATAAGATAGTCCATTATTAAGGACTAGTGAGAGGATATTTACTAGTTGTAGTGTATAAAAATGTCTCAAATCTAAAATCTTACAGTTCAATTGTTGGATTACTTTATATTTACAAGTTTTCATGAGAAATATGAACTATTCAGTGCGCTTTGCGTGGTCTATTTTTTAGTTAACTTGATATATTTTCTCCAGGTTCAAAATTTTGTAAATGTTTTTAAAAATTGTTTATGCTAAGCAAAAATTAGCCTTTATTTCAAATTTTGCAAACACGGAGAAAAAATATATATGCAAAAACGAGCGTGTATCGGTGTATCTAGTGTATCGGTTCGGATATCCATAATTTGTTAGAATACAACTATTGAAAAAATTAATAAAAGAAAACTTTAGCCGAAGTCTGGGTCTGGGAAGATATAGTAAAAGTTTAAAACAAATCAAATGATTAACAACACCCACCTCGTGTTTTTGATAGTTATAACTTCTATCTATTTACAAACAAATTTTGAATTATTTGAATTCAACTTTAAATCAGCCGTACGATTCAAAGCCGAGAACTAAAAAAAAAAATTATCAGATATCTCATCTGTTATCACTAGACCCCCCTCCCCCTCCCCATACATGTAGGCAGTATTTACAATATATTATAATGGGATATAAAAATAGATATAAAAGTTGGCTAGGTGTGCTTTGATTGGTGTGCGCGCCTGCATTGTATAATAATTTACATAATCATCAATGTTGACGCTTTATTTGCTTCATTCTCAACCCTAATCGATTCAAGATAATCACGCCGATCAATTTATTCAGTTCGACCCAATCAAACCAATCAAACCGATATAACCGACCTAAGCCATTATTCAATGAGAGAGGGCTGTTCATTTGTCACACTTCAATATATTGAAGATTGGCGCAGGTAGTTTTGTGATAGCTTGGGGGTGGGGGGTAAGCGGACTGTTAATGTCCAAATAATTTCAAGTCAAGTTTAAGGACTGGCATATACGATTCACAACAGTACCCTTTACACCCAAATTTAAATTGCTAAATTCTAACATTTTCCTTTATTGTTGTTGTTTTATAAATCCTCCGGTAAATATTAGAATATCCCATTCATCCTAATTCAAACAAAGGTTTAAATAGTACTGGTGTTTATTGGGCATGTCACTTTAAAAATGGAAGGTCACTTGCAGTTACCTCTTAGAATTTAAACTTTCTTTCAATCTTTGTGAATAATCAAGCATCAAATGCAGGGGGTAATACAAATACATTAACAAAGAGCTTTATGATTTTATGATTACCAAATAGATGTTCCGATGGCATATAAATACTCAAGTAGATAATAACAATATTAATAATAATTACAATAAAAACAATAATGATAATAATAACATGCAATAATAACAATAATAATCATAAAAATAATTTACAACGTGACTATGACCATTATTATTAGCTGTTCCCGCCGTTGCCCGTGGTATCTCAAAAATTTGCCAACTTCTATAGTAAATAGATCACTAAAGATATATCTATAGGATTCTCAGGTATAACTACTTGAATCATCTGTCGAACTTGCTTTTCAACCCTTTCTATACCCTTCCTGACTATCTCCCGTTCTCTTAACGATCCTTCAGAAATGAAGGAGTGATGAGAGGGATTGATATTCAAGGAAGATGTATTTTGACCAAGTATCTCCGGGTGGTTGTTAACGATAGACGGAGTGTGGGCAGCAGTACTCACAGGAACAGGAAGACTATCCACCGTTGTAGGGACAGCATAGGTTGGTTGATTTGACATGTTGGACAAATTATCATCCATTAAGCCCTTCAGACTTATCACTAATTTACGGAGACCTTCAGTTACAAATCTGTCGGAACTGGAGCTCTTCTTCAACCTGGATATTTCTCGTCTTAGTTCATCCACTTCATCACTAGAGTTACCGGTTAGAGTATCGCTCATCACTTCCTTCACAGACTCAATCAATTCAGCAGGTATCTCCGCACCTACATCTCTCTTGAGGTTAGTCAGCCATTCTTCTATGTTCCTGAATTTATCTTCTAGATCTTTCCTTGTGTTTATCATAGATTCTGACACTTTATTACATTTATTCTCCACCTCAATAACAGTTTTCCAAGTTTCAGCACACCTTTCATTCAGGGTCATGATGATATTCTTGAGTTCATCTATGACTCCCCCACTCCTTTTCATGCTAGAGGATATTTCTTCTATCTTGTCTTCTAACTTCCCCATACGCAGAATATTCTTCCTAGTTTTTGAATCTGCTCTAATAAAGCAATTATCAATATATTTAGCAATAATTTCAAATCCGCAGATAGGGTCTTCTTTCACACTAGGATTAGATTTCAGTAAGCTAAGAAGAGTCTGTGTGTAATCCAGTGCAGCTGTGGATGGAGGGAAATCATCAGTTTTCTTTGGTCTAGCTCCGGATCCAACCTGTCTAACTGAACTAGGGTTCGGAGTATCAAACTCCTGATCTATCTCGACCACGGAAGTTCTCCTGGTTGTTCTAGCAATAGGAGTATTGATCCTGGATATCTCACCCCCCCCTCCCCCTTCAATCTCAAACCTAGGGATCCTTTGATCTAGTATACCTTGGGGGGGATTAATAGGGATTGAAGTTCTTGAAGCATTAGTTGGATTAATTTGATGTATTCCCTGAAGAGGTTGTTCTGTATTAGAGGTCTTTTGGATCGCTAGCCTGCGAATAACATCAAGTTTATCCTTTAATAAACTAAAGTTCCCAACCTCAGAAATATTTACCCCACTTAGTAAGGCTTCTTGGGAATATTTATCAANATTATTAATAGTAATAATAATAATAATAATAATAATAATAATAATTTAAGCATTTACCATATTAAAATGTGTTTTACACTTTTGACGAGTCGGTTTTGTTTACCGGAGAAAAGGTTGGGTTTATGGTTCTGGAGTTTGATTTTATTTAAGACGACATTTTACGGAGAAAGATTATATAGTTTGTGGTCAACAACAGATTCAGGATAATCTAGATATATATAAAGATTTTGGGGCATCGCAAGGGCGCACAAGAATTTGAATCGTTTTTCTGATTCGTGTTTTAAATACCCATTTTAAGGTTTAAGGGAAATTGCCATGTTTTTCATCGCATTTTGGAACTTAAACACAACATTACTCCGACTTTATAGAAACTTCTCTAAAAAAATTGCTTGAGCAACCGAGCCTTATTTGACTGAAATAAAAGGTTTATGGTTTAAAATCAATATTGCTGCCCCCCCCCCCCCCCCTCCTGTGGGGATGGGGGCAATGAAGCAGTATTCAGATTGCCCCTCCCTGAACTCACCACTGGACTTTATCCTTTTTAAACATAGAATGAAAAGGGCCATGCATTTGGAGATGATAAAAATATTTTCGTTTTTTAACATCTTGAATGCATAGAAATTAGTAAATCTTTTGATAAATATATCTAAAAACTAAAGTTGATAAATAAAACAAATATATCTATAAACTAAAGTTGATAAATAAAACAAATATATCTATAGACTAAAGTTGATAAATTAAACAAATATATCTGTAAACTAAAGTTGATAAATAAAACAAATATATCTATAAACTAAAGTTGATAAATAAAACAAATATATCTGTAAACTAAAGTTGATAAATAAAACAAATATATCTATAGACTAAAGTTGATAAATAAAACAAATATATCTGTAAACTAAAGTTGATAAATAAAACAAATATATCTATAAACTAAAGTTGATAAATTAAACAAATATATCTATAAACTAAAGTTGATAAATAAAACAAATATATCTATAAACTAAAATTGCGAGAAATATTAGTGCAAATCTGCACACAAATCTTACATGTGAGAAAACATCAAAAATTTATTTACAACTTAGTAGTTAGTATAGAATACATTTTTAAATACAAAATAGATTTAGTAAAAAATTCAATTTTGTCTGCGTGGATGCATAGATGCAGATTTGTACTAATTATTGCTTTAACGCACTTTCAAGAACTCTTCCGTTTATGAAATTTTAAAATAGAATAAACATTTTAAATACCATCTCGGAAGGAAAAAAATTATTTTTACAAAAAAGGTTTTACAAATTTCCATCATTTACCAAAAACTTATTTTTGCTATTGGCCTACTTTATTTGAATATTCATTAATACAAAACACCAACCATAAAAACATTTTTATTGTGTTTTGTAAACCAATTCTTTTTTTTTGTTGTCTTATCCTGTATACATATATAACCTATAAATAACTGGGATAAACCATGATTACTCGTCACAAATTTTATTTAAAATTAAGCCTTTGCACAATGCAGTCTATTTAAGTAGTGCAAGCACCTGATCGTAAATCACTTGATCAAAAATCAGGAGTTGATCGTAAAAGTGTAGGCTATAAGTAGTTGTTAGTTTAACATGTTTTAATACCAAATTAGCTGATATTTTCATCTCCCCCTTTCAACTCTTTCTTTCTCCTTCTTTCTTTTCTTTTTTCCTTTTCGTTCTCCTTCTTTCTCATTCAGTTTTCCTCTTTTTCACTCTTTCTCTCCTCCTTTCTTTTCTTTTTTCCTTTTCGATCTCCTTCTTCCTCATTCAGTTTTTCTCTTTTTTCACTCTTTCTCTCCTCCTTTCTTTTCTTTTTTTCTTTTCGATCTCCTTCTTTCTCATTCAGTTTTACTCCTTTTCACTCTTTCTCTCCTCCTTTCTTTTCTTTTTTCCCTTTCGTTCTCCTTCTTTCTCATTCAGTTTTCCTCTTTTTCACTCTTTCACTCCTCCTTTCTTTTCTTTTTTCCTTTTTGATCTCCTTCTTCCTCATTCAGTTTTCCTCTTTTTCACCCTTTCTCTCCTCCTTTCTTTTCTTTTTTCTTTTCGATCTCCTTCTTTCTCATTCAGTTTTACTCCTTTTCACTCTTTCTCTCCTTCTTTATTTTTTTCTTCTTTTTTCCTGACTATTCTCCTTCTTTTACACTTTCAAAACTTCTTTCTCCCTCCTTTAACCTAACTTCTTCTTTCTTCTTCATTCTCCTTCATTTTCTCTTTTCCATATATTTTCAAACTTTTTTGTTTGTTGATTTTTGAGGCTTTTTACTTTATTCTTTTCTCGTAGTCTTTTCTGACAGGAGCATTCCTGAAAGCACCTTACCAATTTGTTTGAATAAATAGTGTACTGCAGCATGAATGTGTAGAAGGAATGTAAACTATTCATACATAGATTGATTAATTTCTCCCCAGAAATTGCGTTACACTTGTTAGTTATCAAATATATAAAGGTTCCTGGTAAATCTTTCTCGGACAGAATGTTGGGTTTCCAGTTTAAACAATAACCTTGCAGTACGCTTAAAGTACATATTTGCTCATTTTGAACATGTGGCTAAGACTGCATATGTACACGATGTACACTGGGTTTTTGATTAACTCTTTAATTTTGATCAAGTGGGTGTCGTTATTTCTCGTATTCTTCCGAAAAAATTCGAATAAAGAGAAAGATAATTGATCATGCAAAGAATTTTTATCTATTTCTGAAATGGATTATAATTATTCGGAAACGGATCGAAAAAATGAGGAAACCAATCATACTGAGAATTTATAATTAACCGGAAACGAACCAAAAATATGCGGAAATTGATCAAAAAAAAAAACAGGAAACTGAAAAACTGAGACTTTTTGCTAAAACCAAAAACCGATCAAAATAAATGGGATATTACGAATCTTAACTGTTAAAATGAAATAGATCGAAATTTTTTGGAAAACCCCCGACAAAACAATTAAAAGTTTTAGAGGGATTTCCGATAATTTATAATTTCTTGGAAAAGGACGGAAATAAAAGTCCCCCCTCCGGTGGGACCACTGCAATGCAGCCCCCCCCCCCTGGAAAGGAAAAAAGTTAAGGGCCCCCCTGTACAATTTCTGAACACGCCCCGACGATTGTATCAGTGCTCCTCTGAAGTAATTCTTGATAATCATTTAATATTTTGAAGTCATGTGAATCCACGCAACGCGGTAAACATATTTTTCATATATATATATATATATATATATACATTTATATACATATGAATATAGATTCTGCTGCGATTTTAAAAAATTTAATTGCACAGACCGTATACGGTGCACGTGTTAAGTATCGCGCCAGTTGCCCAAAAAACAGTAAATGATTATAAAGTATTTCACCATTCAGCTCAACCCCCCATCCCCCACCGGCCACCATTTCTGAATTCACCCCTAATCTAACATGGGGGGCATGGGATTACGGTGCGCGTGTTTTGACGTTTAGCTATATTTCGCGCCAAAACCGTGAATCTGCCGGGTATGACCACAAATAAAATAACAATTTTTATTAAACTAATAAATTTCAACGATAGATCACATTTATTTTGACTCTCAAAAAATACTAACTTATTGAAATAAATTCTAATTACTGTGCAAAAATACGTTTAAGTCGGAAAAATAGCGTATGTTCCGTGTTTCTTTGTACGTATCAACCAATAAGAATGCAGATGTGCCAGGATTTGACCAATGGGAGAAGTTAGCCGGCTCTCCGCCAATCAGAATCTAGACTTTCCCTGTACCAACACTCGCAACCTTTCTCTACTTCAAAACTTTTTCAGTTCTACATTTATCGTTTCTGTACCTTCTAAGCTTATAGACGCTATACTTTTTTGAAACCATGGCTGATACCGTCGAAACCACCACGTAAGTTTTGGAATTAAGATATTTTTCGTTAAATTAGTTATTTTAAGGTTGGTAGTGAATTTTAATTCATTTTATTTTAGCCCCGTCGTTGAGGAGACTCCCGTTGCTACCACCGAGGTAACCTCTGAGGTAAGTCATATCAATAATTCACATGAAATTATTAATGGGCTTAAGCTCTTAGGACGGGTCCGTCCTAGTATACGGATTTTGGCCCCCGGGTCTGTCCTAGTAAACGATTCTTGGACAGGAAGGGGGTTCTAAATTTTTTGCCAACATTTTTTATCAAGATACATTGTGAATCTTTCGAGCATGCAGCCTCCAGTTGTGAAAAATTGTACAATTAGAAAAGTTTTAATCCGATTATTCACATCCCTTTTGACCTCCACCACGTGTTGTGTGGGGTATTGACCTCCTTTAACTGAATTTTCAGTCATTTAAAGGGTACCAGTAAAAACGTCGGACGTTACATAGAACGGACGTTACATAGATCGGACAGTACAAACGTCGGACTGGGACAAACGCCAGACTAGTACAAACTTCGGACCAGTACAACGTCGGACCGGTACCAGTACAAACGTCGGACGTTACATAGATCTGACATTACAAACGTCGGACGTTATATAGATCGGACAGTACAAACGTCGGACGGGTACATTCATAAGAACTACGTCGGACTTTGGTTGAGTTTGAAAGAAAACACTGCCTAAAGAATAAATTGTGATTGATAAAAATCAACTGAAGAAAGTCTCATCCTATGAAGGTGGTAGCACAGTATAAATCAACCGACCAAAAAGGAGTTAAGCTTAATTTCTATTGTTAAACTCGGACGTTTCAATATGCCTTGATCTTTGCATATATCTTTCGTATAACCTTTAACAATCGATAAGATCGAACAGTTTTAGGTTGTAAGTATTAAAGGTTAATACCATTACCAGGTTGCAAAAATTCATGGATGAGAATTTTTGAGTTAGTGACAACAACTCGTGTTATTTTTTGTAGATTTGTATTAACCAGTGGATTAAAGGAAATAACCTTTAAAAATCTTAAAATTAAAATAATTTTTTTCTTAGTCCGACGTTTGTATTGTCCGACGTTTTTTACAGTCCGACGTTTGTCCTGGTTCAACGTTAGTACTGTCTTGACGTTTGTTAGTACCTTTTTAAGTCGGTAGTCCAAGAGGGATTTAAAAACTCTTGACTTGCTTCAAGGGCAGGAATATGTTTAATTATTCTGTTGTCATATAAAAAAATTTCTTTAAGAGTTTGAAGAGGAAGGGTGATGAGCCTGCTGTTGATGCTACCCAGGAGAAGATTGCCAAGCTCAAGGAGGTTGCTGCTGAGAAGCTAGAGGAGGTATGTCTATCTAGATCAGAAATATGGTGGGGGGGGGGGGGGGTTATTGGGTCCGTAAGTAAATTTAATGTCTGAAGGGTTTGGTTTCTGTCTATACTGGTTGATTTATTAATCTACAGACTTTTATCACCTAACAAATGTATCTTGGAATATAAAAATATCATTCATATTTTAAACTATTAATTACATACATTTTATTTTAAGGCTTTGCCCAGTGAACCTGCAAACGAAGCTGAGGCAATTGCCCCCGAAGCTACAGCTTAAATCAGGTTGGTTTAAATTTATTATGATGCTACTTTCGCAAATCCAAAACATATTGAATTTTTAACGGTATTTCCCCCCCGCACACTGGTGATTTTTAGTTGTGTCTGACTGTAATCAATATTTCCCCTTATACGCCACAAATTACTAAATATTTGATATAGAAGAGGGCAATTAAACTTCTTTTTAAGGTTTAAGATTAGTTCTTCTTTAATTGATGAGATTAATTGTAAATTTAAGAACTTTAATACTACACCCCCCCCCCATGGAGATATTTTCACGGAATAAACAATAGTAATAACCAGTTTTTTGTTTCAGCCGTTGATCTCCGCACAAATGGCAGCCAAGTGAATCATGTATATCTGACCTGTACATAGAAAATTTTTAGTCCTGTTATGTAAATTCAGAATCTGAGCGGATTTAATTTTTCTTGAACCTGACCTTTAATTAACCAGCTTTAATCTTAAAATTAGACGAACCAGAATTGTAAGACGAGTATAAATAAAAAATATCTTTTGTATTATTGTTACTCTGCGAGTTGTTAATTAAGTGTAGCTAGAACGTTTTAGTCAACGTGAAACTATTTTTCATTTGTAATTTTTTGAAAGTACGACGGTGATACTCAACAAAATTGGACGAGATATCAAATAACCCGCTATTCTGAAAGTTTTGCGCTAGCGTACTGAATGAACATGACAGCTGGGAGTTTGAGTTTAGAATATCGTCTTCCATAATTTTAAATTTGATTATCAAAAAGAATAATAAAATATATCACATGGCAGTCATTTCATAGTAAAATTGGTTTCAAAGTGAAATAAATTTGTTTTTTTGAAGAAATTATCTAATTTGAAAGAAACCATGGAAGACGACATTCAAAACTGTTCATTAAGTGTTATGTTTCGTGGGACAACCTGTATCATAATTAAGAAAATAATTTTGAAATTTTTCCCTAGCTTTAAAATTTTGTTGCAAAAGAAATACAAAACAAATTGTTTTGTGATAGAGAATGCTTTTTGCCCGAGTAACATCTTTTCCCTCGAGTAAATTTGTTCATATTACTTATTAGCAGTGTGCTGAGAATCCAATTAATTATGATGCGTATTCTCACTGGAAAAATACAGAGCTGGATCCAGGTCATTTCTTTAAAATTGACTGAATTTTTTTACAAAAAATAATTACGGTTTTCGCTTATTTTTATCCGTAACCATTCAGAATGAGAATTTTAATGATCTCAATTTATACAAAAAGTTCAGATTTGGTTTTAGGAGGAAATTTTTTTTGCCGTTTCTGTTTGATATTATTTCCCTTGGGTCCGCATTAGAGATGTCAACGTTTTGATTTTCTAGATTTTAGCTTTCGTTACGATAGCACGTTTGAAACATTACGTTGCACATTATGAAATTTTATGGCATAGAGTAACGTTACGTAATGAATTTTCTGCACTTGAATACCTTATACAACGTTAAGCTTTAGTAAATGTTAGTGAAAAATCAGTAAGCTCAGTTACGCTTTTGCATTTCCCGGTTTAAAAACTTCCCCAACGTTGCGTTAAAGCTTATGTAATGAAACCACAATTTTTTAACGCTCCACTTTCATGCAAGGTAAATATTTTCAGAGCCCTTACGTTACACTTTCACTTGGTTTAAGATCTAAAAGATGACAAACGTTTTGCTTTAATAAAACGTCATTGGGGCATAGTTCTGGACGTTACAATGCATTTCAGTGCACAGAATATTTTTTGTTAACGTTACGTTTTATCTTCACTTTTCCAATATAAACTCTTTTAATTACGTTTAGAAATTTTACTAAAATGCAACTTTTCTTACGTTACGATTTATCGAAACGTTATTGTGAAAACTTTTTTGTTACAACTGACAATCAAAACTGTTTATTCGTTTCGTTTCTAAGAAAGATTTGAAAAAATGTTCTATACGTTGCGTTGTTCAAGCCTTAATGTTTCTAATGTTAGACTTTATTAAAATAATATTGTTTCTAAATGAAAGCATTCTAAGATTTTTCCGTGATAATTACATTTTTTAACTCACCCTGTATATTGCTGTTGTATTGTTAACCTTTTTTAGAGAATGTGTAGAAGAATATGCATTATGCAATATAAAGATGTTATAATATTATTATTTTCAACGATTTTTAAAATTTGTAAATGAAAGTTTTTAGCGTTAGACTTTCAACTCAGAGACGCAATTTCAAGTGACCTTCCATTTATTGAGTGGCATGTTCAGTAGGGGTGATCAATATTGGAATAGAGCCAACCGCCCACCGGAAGTCGCTGCGTTTTCACCGTAAGGCCACAAAAAAAATTTTATTTTTCATTTTCATGTTATTCATCATTTTCTTGGAAATTCAGTGCTATAAATTCAAATCTGAAAAGCGTTTAAAAAAATTGAAAATTGAGTGAGTCAGAGCTGAAAAACTCATCAAAAACATTAAAAAGTTATAAAACCGGAATTTAGTACCGTTATTTGGCCATAACTTCTTTAGATTTTAATATATTTAAAAATGGTTTTCGAATCTGAATTCAGCATGAAATTTCCAAGAAAATGATGTATCATATTTATTTTTTGAAATATTTTTTTAGGCCTTACGGCGATATCTCCAATATTAAATTGTCAATTCGCAACCCTATGGAAAACATTCCTAAATTTCAAATATCATTCAATCAGATAAAAGTTTACACGTTTTCATTGGGAATCGAGCATGTCCCTCTTTAAATGGAGGATCACTTGAAATTATCATCGTGTATTTGACGAGCTTTAAAAATAGACATGTTTTGGGACACTTCATTAAATGAGTTAAAATTCGGCAAGGCAAACCACTTTTGCATGTGGAGCAGTAGTTCTAAATTATTTTAGATTAGTATACTGTTTCCAAGGGGAGGACCCTAAAAAATTTTTTTTGCGCGCTTACGCGCGCAAAATTGTGCCCCCCCTAACCATAAGCCTTCGTACGCCCCTGATCTAAGGTCTTCAATATTGGGTAGCAAAGATATCGGGATTAGAAATATAAGTTTGTGAACTACTCAATTCCTTTAGACATTCTTATCTTACAGAAGTCATAGCTTGAATTATCAAAAATCTACAACAACAGCTTGCAAAGATTTAGAAATTAGAAAATTATAATTTGTGGCAAATTTTTAGTTCTTTTTGTGTTTTTTTTTATGTTATCTACAAAGTGAGTAAAAAAGCGGCATTAGCTTTAGTTTACAGACCACAATGAAAATGTTTTCAGAGTTCATGTTTGGGGTTAAAAATATCAAATATAGTAAGACAAGTGCTAAATTTTTTTTTTAACACAAACAACATAAAATTGTTTAACATTTTTTCTTTTTAAAAAAAAATAGATTAAATTTTTTTTTCTTTTTCTATTCTAAAGTTTCATAAAAATCTATTGATGAATAAAACATAACACGCATTTTCCAATTGATAAAATATTGTTGCATTTTAGTAAGTATCTACATTTCTAAACTTTTCAACCTAAAACATGAACCATGCCAACTGAAGTTATGATTTCAAGTAGTCAAATAAATATGAAACCCAGCAATTGTGTTTGTTCACAGACCCGTTCCACTTAAGATGAATTTTTACAATTAGTAAATCATTTGCTTTATAACAGAAAATGCATATGTAAAATTTCTTAATGTCGTCTTCCTTTTCCAGAGTTTTAGTGGGTTTCATCAAACAAGATGTCCAAGAAACATTTATAAGATTTGAATTTTCACTAATAGCATGTTACAAAGAAACTCGTTTACACTTTAGTTTTTTTCAAATTTACTAATCCCTATAACTTTCCAACCCGATGGTTTATACCTTGTATATTTCAATATTAATGGTCTACGATATCGGGTTGCAAAGATATATTAAATGAAAATTAGAGTTTTTGGCATAAACTCATTTTCTTTAAACTTGAAATGAAAAACCATAAGTCTTTACTCTTATAATCATCAGTCGAATCTCTTACATTGATATATTAGAGACGTTTTGAAATGTTTTGATTGACAAAATCATTGTTACACTTTTGAAATTAAAATTCAGCCCTCATAGCCTAACGTTTTATGAACAACATTTTCATCAGACATATATCTAACGTTAGACTAATCAATTTAGTATTCAGAGAAAAGTTATGAAACATTATGATTTACAGATTTACATTTTTTTTAATGTTATACGTAAAATTATTGAAATTTTACTCTGTAAAAAAAACTTTCGTGTCCTGATTATTAAAATAATAACCCATATCTGCAACGTTGAATTTTTCATTATACTATATGGGAAAACGTTTCAAAACGTTTTCATAAACAGTAATGCATTTTTCAGTTAAACAACGTTACACTTTTTATAAGTCGAACTTTGAAATAGAAATCCTTTCGTTACGATATTATCAAATCTCAATTCATTTTTCAAACGTTAGACTTTCAAGCTCCCCTTGGAAACAAAACATTTCTTTACATTTTGGTCAGGTCAAAAAAGTTGTAGATATTAGAAAAAAAACGTTACATTTCCACAAAACGCTAACGTTGGAGGTATATTCCTCTAACGTTAACGTTAACGTTAGATATGAGCTCCCATAACGTTAACATTTAACGTTCACGTTATATAGAATATATCCAAACGTTACACATTATTGTAACGTAACGTACAAAAACGTACATTTTATGTTACGTTACACTATCATTGACATCTCTAGTCCGCATATCTTTATACCTAATTTGATGTATATTTCAAGATTCTAGGGGGGGGGGTATTTAACCCCAAAAACCCCCTTATATTCGCCACTGTTAAAGGACTTGAGATACAGAGAAAGCTGTAACCTGCAAGAGTTTCGTCTGCTATGTTTACATTTTGTTTGTCTATATTTTGACTGCATACGGTACTTAGTAAAACAAGAAAATTGCAGTATACAAACAGAGTAAATTTGTCCGTCTTCACTGTTCATTTTACGGAGACATTATAGACACATCTTCACAGTCTTTTACCCTTTTCATAAAATAAACTCTAGCAGACATAATAATATTATGGCTTTTGAAATTAGGTATTACAATGCTAATTCATAACAAAGACGATATCCAATTCGTCACTGAATTCCCATGTTTTTTGGGACACCCTGTAGTTGGAGAAAGCATGAACGAATCAAATATTTGCCACAGAATAAATTGATTTATTCCTATTCCCTGATTGATTTACTGGAATTATATTCAATTTTGAGACCTTCCAGAACTATGATACTATAAACTTATTAAAGTTTAATATAAATCATAATTAATAGTAACATTTTTACATATCAAATCAAAGGTAATAATGTTGATGATGTATCTATTCTTTTTTGAGCGCTTACTAATAATTTAATAAATTTCCTTGTTATTACGTGTTTTAATGAATTTTTACAGTGATAACTAGAAAACTCGGAAATAGGCCAATTGATGACTAAGTTTGTAACAAAACGCTTGAGTATTGCTACATCTTTGTATTCCATTGTTTTCCGGTTATCACCATGTATGTTTTCTGGTTATCACCATGTATGACATATTTCAATTAAGGATTTACCTTTTTTCCCAAGCACAATAATAACAATTGCATCAGACTCTTAATTAAAATATTTTTATTTTTAAGACCATTTATAATTGAGGTTTTTTTAAATGATCAGAAAGAAAAATAATTCCAAAAAGAATGAAAAATCATTTTAACAAATTGGACCATGGTATTTTGATTTGCAGGTCTCGCAGGTCATTTATTCAATACCATTTTCGTAATTGTATCTTTAATTCCTTGACGATGCTTTTATTTCATATCATAATTTATGAATAATTTCCTGAGGATCGATGGGGGGATTCTAAATTTAAGAACAGATATTTGCAAGGGCGTACACAGAAATAAATCTTTTTTTGCTCCCCCTATGAGTTCCTAGGGCCGGTGGGCAAAATTTGAACTGTCATTTAAAAACATTTGGCTTTTTGGATACTTTAAGGTAAAATTATATGCAGTCCAATAACATTAAAAATACTATAGTTACTACTTTATCTCTCCTTTAAACAAAACTAGCAGAAAAAACAGCACACTGTTTTTTTATGCTCTTCCCTCTTCAGTTTCAGATTTGAAAAGTGTTGTAACTCTGAGGTTTAGGGCCCCTACAGGTATGGGGGGCACTGCCCCCTTGCCCCCCCCCCTCAGGCGCGTACGAAAGGGGCCCCCGTTCCCCCCCCCCTACGCGTGTCTCCCCTGAGGGGGGTCACCCATATAAAAAGTACTTTAAAAGCTCACTTTTGCCCTTGTAAATATATCAAATTTGATATCATTAATAATTATACAATATTATCGTTTCTATGAAAATATAGATATTTTTAAAGAAACGTTTCCATCTCTATTTTTCACCCATCAATTAAAGCTTAAAGTATAAATACCATTAATTGAGGAAGTGTCTGATGAGTCCACTTGAGAAAATTACATAAATAATTTATTAACACTTAAGTTTGTATATGACCGAATGGTGCTATGGAAACGCCTCAACACGGAAACGCCTCAACACGGAAACGGACCCAAAAGTGAGTTTGGGTCCGTTTCCTTCTTTTTTCAAGAATTATCGGAAATCCCTCAAAAACTAAAAAGTGTAGAGGGATTTCCGAATATTTTGGGTCGGTTTCCGCTATATTTACATTTACAGCACCTGTTGGGGCAAAAAAACCCTGGAAATTATAGATTTCGCTGCAGATCATGGAGATCATGCAATGGGGGGGGGCTACAAGCGCCTTTAGCACCAGCCCCCACCCCCATACGGCTCTATTACGAACCGGTGCCGGGGGGGGGTGTGTGTGTGCAATGTGCATACTGCAGTTATGCTTTTAATTTTATAATTTGTTTAAACCTAGAATATGTGTACGTTATTTTCCTTGATACGGAATTGGGACTCCTTACTAGATATATGTTCATGATTAATCTTTCCATAAAATTTAATTGTTGAATCTTTTTGTAATTGTTTGAATTTCGGGAAATTTTTGGGACATCGAATTAAAAGTTGTTGGTACATCCCTGAAAGGTATTTAAGTGGCTTGCTCTCTATCATCTGATTGGTTGGAATTAAAACGTATCCTGTTCTCCCATTGGCTGAAATTATTATGTAAGAGAAAAGTAGACAGACTCACCGAGTATTTTGTGAAGGCTTACTGAAGGATTCAACAGCGATATATTTCGGTATGCTACTAGCTTCTTTCTTGAATTAGTTTAGTTAACTCAAAACCATACAAGCGTAAACAACCTCTAACATTATGAGTTGAAATCGTGATCACACATTTAAAACATGTTTTACTCCAAATGGTTAAATTGAAATTTCAGAATATCTATACGCTTATCAATTCTTCATGAATCGATTTTTAATATCGCACAGCTGTAAAACTTATTTTTGTTAACAATTCATTTAAATCAACTAAATTTTTTACTTAACATTTAAATTGTCCCTGCAAAGGATATATGTATCCTTTCGCCACAAATAAATGTTGATGACCTGATTGTCAGTATTATAACCTTAAAAAGAATTTTAGTTCGATAGAATTTGTGTTTTTGATCCGGCTTAGTTTTGTCTTGCAATTACATCACTGCAGCTATCAATTAATTCAATCAAACCATATATAACAAAATATAACAGAATGTTTTTTTCCCACACAAACATTGTATAATTTAGCGCATCTGCTTACGTTTAGTTAGTCATATGCCTTCAGCATGCCGAAAAAATAAAAGAAACTATTTATCTGAGAGAAATGAATCAGGTTTGTTCCAAAAATCCTGAAACTTTATTTTTCTAAATTTTTTGTTCATAAAAATAAGTATAGGGTCCGTCCTAGTATATAATCTTTGGACCCCCCCCCCCTCATATCAATTTTGTACACGACCACTTATTTTTTAGCAAAATTATTATTATTTATTTTTTATTATTTTAGGGTAAGGTTAAGTTAAGACAATTTCCGGGCCGAGCGCTATGGCTAGTACAGGCATAGGGGGCCGAGCGCCGAGGCTAGTACAGGCTAGGGGGCCGGGCGCTGCGGCCACATGATCAATTATACAAAATGTACAAAATTGATAGGAGGGGGGAGGGGGATCAATAATCGTTCTCTAGGAAATTACCTAAATATAAGTCAGAATCACATTCACTTAAACAATACCTTAATCTTCCGTAACCGGTTCGTATTCTCCAAATTTGTTAATATTGTCAATTGATGACCATGTTTTTTGTTTTCTGTTGTTTCTTTTTTTACCTTAAAATCTCAGCAAATATACCAATCAACACTAAAACATTGATATAACTTTTTACACACTATATTTTATCAAAATCAAAATCGACGTAAATGCCTGTAAAAATAAAAATAAAATTTGAGAAAAATACACCTGCAAGCTGGAGTAAATAATGCAAAGAAATTATATCATTAATTTCAAATTTTCTCCGTATTGGTACTTTTAGCTCTAAGATAGTTGATTTAAATCATTTATTTATTAAAAGAAGGGAAAAGATAAGTTTCTCTGTTCTCAAATGTTAGGAATGATTTTAAACCTGACATTTTTACAGAACTTTTTAATATGAAGAAAAAAGACCTTTAACGATTGATAAAAAAAGATTTCTTTTCTCTTTTCCCGTTTTTTCCCCAATCTTTCGCACTTTTCTTTTCCTGTTTTTCTTTTTTTCCTTCTCCTTTTTTTTGTCTCTGATTAGTTGTCCTGTGCCTCCCTTCTGTGGATTAGGGGAGGCATGTGTTATTTGTCCCCCCCCCCCTCGCTTATCTAGGAGGTTTCTTTACCTGATTTATATTGTCAATCAGAAGGTTTCTGCACCTGATTTATATTGTTAATGTAGGAGGTTTCTGCACCTAATTAATATTGTTAATCTAGAAGGTTTCTGCACCTGATTTATATTGTTAATGTAGGAGGTTTCTGCAGCAAATTAATATTGTTAATCTAGGAGGTTTCTGCACCCTATTAATATTGTTAATCTAGGAGGTTTCTGCACCATGATATATTGTTAATTTAGGAGGTTTCTGCACCTAATTGATATTGTTAATCTAGAAGGTTTCTGCACCTTGTTAATATTGTTAATCTAGAAGGTTGCTGCACCTAATTAATATTGTTAATCTAGGAGGTTTATGCACCTGATATATTGCTAATCTAGGAGGTTTCTGCACCTAATTAATATTGTAAATTTAGGATGCTTCTGTTCCTAATTAATATTACTAATTTAGGAGGTTTCTACACCTAATTAATATTGTTAATCTAGGAGGTTTCTGCACCTTAAAAATATTGTTAATCTAGGAGGTTTCTACACCTTGATATTGTTAATCTAGGAGGTTTCTGCACCTAATTAATATTGTTAATCTAGGAGGTTTCTGCACCTAATTAATATTGTTAATCTAGGAGGTTTCTGCACCTTATAAATATTGTTAATCTAGGAGGTTTCTGCACTCTATAAATATTGTTAATCTAGGAGGTTTCTGCACCTGAATATTGTTCATCTAGGAGGTTTCTGCTACTAATTAATATTGTTAATCTAGGAATTTTCTACGCCCTTATAAATATTGTTAATCTAGGAGGTTTCTGCACCTTATAAATATTGTTAATCTAGGAGGTTTCTGCACCTTATAAATATTGTTCATCTAGGAGGTTTCTGCACCTAAGGAGGAATTTTATTCACCTCCAGTGACCTATCTAGCTGGAGCACCTACGGGGTAAGATGATATCTATTCAGGCGCTGGGGTTATGCGAATTTGCATCTCTACAGAATTTTGATCATTTAAAATTTGAGGATTTTTTATTTTCTCGGAACCTTACCCCAGAGTGAAAATATTTTAAAAAAACCTTTCAGTGTTTAGTTTTCATCTTTACTGAAGGCGTATTGCAAGAAAGTTCAACCCACTCTACCTCCCGCGTTCTCCTCACACTATACCTTAAAAACAAAAGCAGGGGGTGTACATTTTCTCGAAAAATAATTTTTTTTCTTCCCCCCTCTTTTTTAAAAATAATTTTTCTTCCTCCCCCCCTTATTTTAAAATATTTATTTTTCTTTAAAATTATTTCCACTTTAGGTGGTTGGAATTAATTTGAGTCGAATAGAATTGATTGCTTTTTTTTACTGCATTGATTGATCGATTTAGGTATCTATATCCTGAATGTGCAGACGATGGGAAAACAGCGTTGGATATAATGGATCTTTTGGTAAATTCTTCTATTATCATCTTTCTTCCATTATCCTTGTCCCTCTTTCTTCTTTTATCATTGTCCCTCTTTCTTCTATGTTCCTTATCCCTCTTTCTTCCATGTTCCTTATCCCTCTTTCTTCTATTATCCTTGTCCTTCTTTCTTCTATTATCCTTACCCTCGTTCTTCTATTATCCTTATCCCTCTTTCTTCTATTATCCTTATCCCTTTTTCTTCTATTATCATTATCCCTCTTTCTTCTATTATTCTCATCCCTTATTCTTCTTCTATTATCCTTATCCCTCATTCTTCTTCTATTATCCTTATCCCTCATTCTTCTTCTATTATCATTATCCCTCTTTCCTCTATAATCCTTATCCCTCATTCTTCTGTTATCCCTGTCCCTCTTTCTTCTGCTATCCTTTTCTCTCCTTCTATTATCCTTGTTTCTCTTCTTCTATTATTATCCTTGTCTCTCCTTCTTCTATTATTATCCTTGTCCCTCCCTCCATTATCCTTGTCCCTTCCTTTTCGATTATCCTTGTCACTCCTTTTTCTATTATCTTTGTCCCTCTTTGTTCTTATCATTGTCCCTCTTTCTTCTATTATCATTGAAAATCTTTATTCTTCTATAATCCTTGTCCCTTTTATTCTTCTATTTTCCTTGTCCCTCCTTCTATTATTCTGTTCCCTATTTCTTCTTTTATTATCCTTGTCCCTCCACCTTCTTTATTCCTTATCCCTCCTCATTCTATTATCATTATCACTCCTCATTCTTTTATCGTTGTACCTTTTTCTTCTTCTATTACCCTTGTCCCTCCACCTTCTTTATTCCTTATCCCTCCTCATTCTATTATCGTTGTCCCTTTTTCTTCTTCTATTATCCTTGTCTCTCCTCCTTCTATTATTATCCTTGTCTTTCCTTTTATTATTTTTGTCCATCCTTCTACTATTATCATTGCCCCACTTTCTTTTATCCTTGTCTCTCCCTTTTCTATAATCCTTGTTCCTCCTTTTTCCTCCTTTTTCTATAACCCTTGTTCCTCCTTTTTCTATAATCCTTGTTCCTCCTTTTTCCTCCTTTTTCTGTAACACTTGTTCCTCCTTTTTCTATAATCCTTGTTCTTCCTTTTTCTATTCTATAATCCTTGTTCCTCCTTTTTCCTCCTTTTTCTATAACCCTTGTTCCTCCTTTTTCTATAATCCTTGTTCCTCCTTTTTCCTCCTTTTTCTGTAACACTTGTTCCTCCTTTTTCTATAATCCTTGTTCTTCCTTTTTCTATAATCCTTGTTATACATGTGAAATTCATGTACAAAATTGATAGGAGGGGGAAGGGGGGGGGGGTCAAAAAATCGTTTATTAGGAAATTACCGCTGGTTATGTGCAAAATTGATAGAATGGGGGGGGGAGAGGGGGTTAAAAATTGTTAACTTTGACGGACCCAAAGGATGCACATTATCATTGTTATTGAAATTGTTACAATTTTTTGTTTGGTAGGCCATGCAATTAGACATTAGAAACACACACATTATGTACATTATTTAGGCATGTTTTCCACTCTTTTGCAGACTAAAATTTTAAATGTGTTTGTTTACTAATGCCGTCTTTGTATTGCACCCGGACCAAATATTACCCCGGTCTGGATGTAACGCTACACCCCCCTCCCCAGCCCTGATTGTAGCTTAGGATCTCCCATTCAGAAGTTCTATTTTATTTTGAAATTTCTTTTTTTTCGCTAAAAGGTTGATTTTTCACAAAATAAATATACTTGTTACAATTAATGGATTATTTAAGAATTTCGTAGCCGTAAATAGCCGTTAGTAGCTGTTAGAGCAGTTAAAACATATTCTATGTTGGGGCAGGGTTTATTTTATATTTCCAAAGCCTGAATCCCTTTGAGATGTTACAGTACGTACCCGGATTCATGTGAGCTTCTTTTACGCAGCAACAATTGATATTCGTTGCAACTAAAACAGATTTTATCTCACATTCTTGGAAGTACATCGGTCAAAACCTTATACTAGCCCACAATTATGTACTTTTCAAAAATAAATGTGTATCTGAAATGAAAACTCTCGGCAAAATTAATTATATTATTTTATATATAAATTTAATTAATTTAAAAGAAATATTGACATCCCGAGTTTCTGGTTATACTACATTTTTCATCTTAAATCAACACAATTTTACGCAATATTACTTGTGTATAGATCTAAAAAAATCATTTTTCCAATATCCTTTTCTTTTGGACTTGTATTTTAGAAAACTTGGTTCAAGTATGGATGGTTGTGATGAGGAAGGAAGGAAAATCAGACATGCGCCCCAGGTAGTTATAGTTCAATTATTTATCCGCCTTAGGTTCCGTATTAGGTATCTGCCTCAGATACTTTAAGTTTATTAGGTCTTTGCTTCAATCACTGTTAAAGAATCAGCCTCAATTGCTTTAGATTTATCAGATCTCCACTTAAATTAATTTTGCACATCGATTTGAACTTCCCACACATGGATACTATAAATACCGAGGGGAGGAAGGCCAGCCACAACCATTTCTAGTACGAGCCACATTCTCATCATTTTCTCGTCCGAGCCACCTCTAAATCCTCGTCCTTCCAATATTATTTTTAAAAAGTGTTTAGCCCTCCAAGATAAAACTATTAAAGAATCGGGCCACGTTAGGGCATACATGAAATATTGAATTTTAGTAAATAAAAAAAAGTGTCAGTTGAATTAAAGTTTTCGAATTCTATGTCCTTAAAAATGTTCCCTTTTTTACGCGCATTTTCAGATATTCTTGATGTAGAATGCCGCAAATAATTCCGAGATTATAGAACTTTAATCTTTTTCCCGGGTGGTTCTATGGGGAAAATGACAGGCATAGGTATTTATTTCATATCGTGAAGGTAAGCCATTACGGAGGCAGAAGAGTTATAAGTTTTACCTGAATAAAGTTTGACATCATTCTCATGTTTCAAAACTTTCAAAGTTTCTATTTCTAGGAAGAGCCTAAAAGGTTTGTTCGACAAAATCACAGTGAAATAGAGAAAAGACGAAGGTTAGATATTGATATAATTTGTGATTTTGCACAATTTAAAATTATTTAATGAGACAAGTGTCAAGATTATTTGAAAACCTGTTTGTATACTGTACAGGGATAAAATGTCAAGATTATTTGAAAACCTGTATGTATACTGTACACTGTACAGGGATAAAATGTCAAGATTATTTGAAAACCTGTTTGTTTACTGTACAGGGATAAAATGTCAAGATTAATTGAAAACCTGTCATATAAAATGTCAGGATTATTTGAAAACCTGTATGTATACTGTACAGGGATAAAATGTCAGGATTATTTGAAAACCTGTCATGTATACTGTACAGGGATAAAATGTCAAGATTATTTCAAAACCTGTTTGTATACTGTACAGGGATAAAATGTCAAGATTATTTGAAAACCTGTATGTACACTGTACAGGGATAAAATGTCGAGATTATTTGAAAACCTGGATGTATACTGTACAGGGATAAAATGTCAAGATTATTTGAAAACCTGTTTGTATACTGTACAGGGATAAAATGTCAAGATTATTTGAAAACCTGTATGTATACTGTACACTGTACAGGGATAAAATGTCAAGATTATTTGAAAACCTGTTTGTATACTGTACAGGGATAAAATGTCAAGATTATTTGAAAACCTGTTTGTATACTGTATAGGGATAAAATGAATACATATATCTCTGAGCTCTCATCTATGATTCCAACCTGTGCTGCGATGCAGAGAAAAATGGATAAACTGACAGTCCTCAGACTAGCGGGTAAATACACGTATTAAACTTAAACCTTCCCTAGACTAGGGGGTAAATAAACGTATTAAACTGACCGTCCTCAGACTAGCGGGTAAATACACGTATAAAACTTACCTTCCCTAGACTAGCGGGTAAATAAACGTATTAAACTGACCATCCTCAGACTAGCGGATAAATAAACTTCTTAAACTGACAGGTTCTCAGACTAGCTGGTAAATAAACTTAAGAAACTGACTGTTCTCAGACTATCGGCTAAATAAACTTCTTAAACTGACTTCCTTAGACTAGGGTAAATAAACTTCTTAAACTGACTGTTCTTAGACTAGCGGGTAAATAAACCTAATATGCTGATTATTCTTAGACTAGCTGGTAAATAAGCTTACTAAACTAACTGTATTTAGACTAGCGGGTAAATAAACTTAATAAACTGACTGTTCTCAGAATAGGGGGTAAATAAACTTCTTAAACTGACCGTTCTTAGACTAGCGGGGTAAATAAACTGAATAAACTGATAGGTTCTCATACTAGTGGGTAAATAAACTTACTGACAGGTTCTTAGGCTAGCTGGTAAATAAACTTAATAAACTGACTGTTTTCAGACTAGCGGGTAAATTAACTTCTTAATCTGACCGTCCCTAGACTAGCGAGTAAATAAACTGAATAAACTGACTGTCCTCTTACTAGCTGGTAAATAAATTTAATAAACTGACTCTTCTTAGACTAGCGGGTAAATTAAAATAAACTTAATAAACTGGCTGTTCTCAGACTAGCGCTTAAATAAACTTTTTAAACTGACCGTCCTTAGACTAGCGAGTAAATAAACTGAATAAACTGACTGTCCTCTTACTAGCTGGTAAATAAATTTAATAAACTGACTCTTCTTAGACTAGCGGGTAAATTAAAATAAACTTAATAAACTGGCTGTTCTCAGACTAGCGCTTAAATAAACTTTATAAACTGACCGTCCTTAGACTAGCGGTAAATAAACTGAATAAACTGACTGTCCTCAGACTAGCTGGTAAATAAACTTAATAAACTGACTCTTCTTAGACTAGCGGGTAAATTAAAATAAACTTCTTAAACTGATTGTTCTTAGATTAGTGGTTAAATAAACGTAATAAACTGATTGTCTTAAATTAGTTGGTAAAAAAACTTCTTATTCTTACTGTCTTCAGTCTAGTAGGAGAATAAACTTCGTCTTATCAATTTACCTATCTATCTGTGTATATAGTTCAGCACCTAAAGAGTATCCGTGGTTCCCTGGATTCCTACACTGAAGCTTGTCATAAACCTCCTCTACTCACTGACAGGTAGCTTTAAGTACATGAACATTACACAAGAAATACGTACAGAGTCGTACATGTTTATTTATACTTGACATATTTAATTCTTTAAGCTTAAATTCTTTTTTTAACAGGATCAAATTTTTAGTTTAACTGAATTTGAAGTTCTGGGGAAATGGCATGGTTTTTGAAATTTAGTAAATCCTGTGTAATAATATCTAATATCTGCAAATGTTTTTGGAAATCAAGATTTTAGACTCATTTAAGAATCTGCAATTTTACGTTATGTTGTTAAAAAAGTTGTTCTATCAGGGGCGGATACAGGGGGGGGGGGCAAAACCTTTGCACACCCCTTAGATTTCAGAATAGGTTCTCATTAGTTCCTACGGAGAAAAAACCTAGTGCAAAACAGAAAGAAATATCTAAATTAAAAAAAAATTCACCTGCAACGTGTCTTTTGGTTTCTAATTCTGGATTTTTTTGTTCCGAAATAAATCTAGCACCCTCTCACTAAAATCCTGTAAACGCCCCTGTGTTTGAATCATGAATAATTATCAATTTTGAAAATGGGTAATGTAACTTTTAATCTGCTTCTTAAAACCGGGTTTCATAAAGGCAAAACATATTGATTTTATGAATCAAAAATGAGGTTTAATAGATATTGATTATTAAGTCCAAATAGATTAGCACGTAAATTAGGTGGCAACAGAGAAATGAACCAATTATACACGACGTCACAAGTGTCAAACATAACATGGAAAACGAAATTTTCTCACATTAGTTGACATGTTTTCCAAGATTAAATAAAAAAGTTTAAAAACAGAAAATAAAGAACCTATAAAATTGCACTTATTTTACTGTAATATAAGCACTATATTCTAAAATTATCAAATTTATTAATAATTTTTTTCGGACACAAAAACTAAGTTGACACTTATGATGTCCGAAGACAGCTGTACTGAGAGTGTACAAATTCTACGTTTCCATTTATTGTACTAGAATCTATTTGTTTAAGTCTAGCTAAGAAAAAGATCGTATTTTTTTTAACAACTGAAAACTTTGACAGTTGTTAAAAAAAATATAAAAAAACAGGAAATTGACACTTCTTCCATAGATAATCATACGACTCATATTTTTAGTAAATCATACAAATCTTTATATTTTTCTTCCGAGAAAACATTGTTTATTTTTGTATTTAAGAAGGAATCCATATAAGATAATATTTTAAGGATTATTTATATTTATAGTCTTCAACAGTTCTTAATTATTTTTTATCTTGTTGATTGACGATTTCTTTTTTATTATGGTTTAGATAGAACCAACGGTAGTAGGCCAAAGAGAATTTAATTCTAGAATACGGGTTCGGTGGCTAAAAACTGGTTTGGCAGTCTGTTTACAAACAATCTTGTTAGGCTACTGTTGACACAATATCACACAGTTATATAGGCCAGGCAAAGAGGACAGTTGAAGGGGGGGTGGGGGTGGGTGAGCTCTATTCCGTTTAAAGCAGATCTATTCACTATATTTCCCTTTTTTGTCTGTATGTTTGTCCGTTTATTCCCAATCTTAAAATACTGGGTTCAATTTTATGTAAATCAGTTCAAGTCCAGTTTCGGTTGCGTTTGTTTACAAACAACCAATATACAATTGTACAGCCACTGAAAATGACTTCATTGTATATTAAGGAATTTGGTGTATTCTAATAACAAATATTCTCTTATGACCTTACCTTACCTTGGATAGAACTAAAAAATTTGAGAAATTCGTACAAAAATGTAATATTTATATTAATACAAATAATGCTAAGTAAAGATTGGCATTTTCGTAATACAGTGAAACCCTTAATAACGAATACATCGAAAGAATTCATCAAATGTCGTATTCTTCACTTTCTGATAATGGAATGTTGCAGATATTTGGTTTTTTAATTAAATGATTATATGGAACTCTTTAAAACTGTTCCCGCATATTCATGGATATTTATTTATTTTCGCAAATACTGAAATTTACGTAATATAGTATAAAACTCATTGAAAAATTGTCAAGACGACATTTGATGAATTCTTCCGATGTATTCGTTAGTAAGGGTTTTACTGTATAAGACATACAATCTCGTAATCTCAACCATTTTTTGTTTTGTACAGTGAACTCAACAAATTGATAATTCCGAGCGCTGATGGATTCGTCTTCGTTGTTGACTCAGGTTTCTTTATTTTTTCTTCAGATTTTTTTTTTGCACTTTTTTTGCATCGTTTAACTTTTTTTCCTTTATATTAACATGCGGCTAGGCCTAGAAAGTAAACTTTCCCCATTAAAGTCAACCCACTCAAATAAAATGTTAAACTAAGCTAACAGTTCCTCAATCCAAGTTATACATATATTTGAATTATATTTAGTGCGGACCCGTATTCTGTATGTATCTGAGTCTGTGAGTAGTATTCTGAACTTCACTAGCCAGGAGCTCACGGGACAGAGTCTTTTCGATATTCTTCATCCTAGGGTANGGCAGCTTTAAAATTTACTGTAATGACATTCTTCTAGCAATTCATCTGTTAAGGTTGTCTGCCCTCACTGATTTCAAAAAATTCTAGAATTGTAAAATATTTTTAAATGTTATCATTTTAGATAGATTGGTTTATGAGAGTCCAAATTGTAGAAACACATATATATTACCCGAAACATTTTCGAATTAAGAAAACTGCATCCATGTACATTGTACATTAATAATATTCTGCAGACCTTCTTGAATGTATTTTTTTATCACTTCTGATGCTTAATTTTCTAAACCTGTTTAACTTCATATATCTTTTAAAACTGTCAAGCTCGGGACCAACTATTCTAAAATATTTTTGAAAAGATAAGTATTTGTAGCGAAATACTATTTATTCCTGAACAAAATGGACTCCTTAACTTCATTGTCATGTATTGTGAGTGTAAAACAATCTAATATTTACTGTTTCCATATTCGTATTTTGGATTCCTACATCAATATATTTATCATTCTCTAGTCTCTGCTTTTATTTCTTATTTGTAGGAAGGAAAACTTTGAAAGCAAGGGGGAATATAATTCAAGATGGATACACTTTACCCCCCTCCCCTCGGTATTTTAGTATACAAAGTTAAAGCTCTGTTGCAGTTCCTTTATAAATTTTTAAACTGATCCGAATACTATTTAACTAAAAATAGACTAAAATCCATACCATTGTCAAGGCTGAGGCCCTCAAGTTCTTAACTATTTGCAATAAGTCTGTAGTGGGAGGGGGTGGGGGCATGAAACGTATTACTCTCCTGGAAATTTAAACAATGAATAAACATAACTTAGCATTTTCGTAGGACGCTGATTTGTTTGCATGCGAACTAATTATGTATATTGCATGCATTTTGTGGTTTTGAACGAATCTGAGCAAATAAGCGCGCGCGCTTTTTGTGAAAAAATTTATTGAACATTTATCCCGACACTCTTAAAACAAATATGCGCTAAAAAATTCACCTCCAAAGCCTTAAATGTCCGCGCGCGCGCAAAAAAGAACATATATTTAAATCTCTATGTGCTAAATTTGGCCTAGTTAGAATAAAAGTAGCACAAGTCAACATAGCACAGATCTTGCAAGTTGTTTGACTATTTATTGGTAATTTGGCACGCGGAATTAATTTCTGAGATAAAAATAAGATTGGAGAGCATTCTGATCAGTGCGCTAGTAGCAAATCTGTGCTAAGATGGCCCATAATGTAATGGTTGGCTACTATCGCTCCGGTCAGAATTCTCCAATATTTATTTTGACCTCTGAAATAAATTCCTCGTGCCCAATTACCTATAAATCGACATACAAATGAAAAATCTGTGCTAAGATGACTCAAAATTAATGTAATGGTAGGCTACTAGCGCTTCGGTCGGAATGCTCCAATGTTTATTTTGACCTCGGAAATGAATTCCAAATTTTGTTATAGTTAGATGTATCTCATGCTACTTTTATTCTTAACTTAACACAGAAGATATTTTCTTTTATTGAATTTTTGAGCACATTTTTGTTGCAAAAGTGTTATGGTTAAATGTTCAAGTGCAATTTCAAGTTAAGATTGATTTACTGTCAAAAAAGTCGTATTTTTTCACAAAAAGTGCAAGCACACTTTGCTCAGATCCGTTTAAAACCAAAAAAAATGCATGTAGTATACATAATTCTAAGTTCGCATACAACAAATCAGCGTCCTACGACAATGCTAAGTTATGTTTATTCACTGTTTAAATTTCCCGGAGAGTAATACGATTTGTGCCCCACCTTTTTTTTACACAAAACAAATATTTACTGAGATGTTTTTTAGTGTGAAATGATGATCTTCTTTGGATCCGTGTCCTCTTTTTGGATCCATTTCCTGTTATTATCTGGAATCATACTGTTCTGGAGGGATTCATGTCCTCCTGATATGATACTTGCTTTGATTTTGTTTTATTGAAAATTAATCCTGAGGATTATATTAATGTCTTATAGGATCAATTTATAAGATGTGGATCCTGATTTAGATCCTGGATAAAAATGGAAAATAGGAATTCGACTTAATATGATTGTTAATTTATTCTTGGTTTATTTCGTTTATTTGCTCTCTTCTGTTGGTTGATATTTTGTTCTAATTAGTGGCTGATTTATTCTTGGTTAATTGGTAGATTTCTTTCTGGTGTATTCATTAAATTATGTTTGGTTTATGGGTTGATTTATTCCTGGTGTATTGGTCGATATATTGATCTATTCTGGGATTACTTCATGGCAGAAACAATCTCAAGAATAGACGAGGGTCAACCCAGAACGAAATATATTTTCAAAAAATCTATCTTATAGTCTAAATTTTAAATCTTTGTTTTTTGTTTACGAGGGCCGGTTGATTATTCGAGGTTTCTGGGTTAATCTATATAAGTTGCATTATTGGTGTGAGTTGTTTATTTGTTGACCTGTTTTGGCAAAAAAATTTATCCTCTGTTTTCTTTTGCTTCATCTCTGTTCCTGGGGATATTATTTCGTGGTTTATTTTTTATTTTTATTTTTTATTCAGGACATTGACAAGGTTAAGGAGCAGATGAGTAATTATGAAGCTACACCTAGAGAGAGATTAATTGATAGCAAGACAATGCTACCCTTAGTAGGAGGAGATGTTTCACAGTCAAACAGTAGGTACGGATACAACCATAATCAATAGCATTTAGTTATGACACATCAAACAGTAGGTACGGATACAACCATAATCAATAGCATTTAGTTATGACACATCAAACAGTAGGTACGGGAACAACCATAATCAATAGCATTTAGTTATGACACATCAAACAGTAGGTACGGGATACAAACATAATCAATAGCATTTAGTTATGACGCATCAAACAGTAGGTACGGATACAAACATAATCAATAGCATTTAGTTATGACACATCAAACAGTAGGTACGGATACAAACATAATCAATAGCATTTTGACGCATCAAACTTTCAGAACGGAATTATGGTAAACTAATTAATTGTTAATTTAGGGACATAAAGGAAAAAAAAATTAATTAATTGGAAATAATTTTGCCAATTGTAATCCTCATTTTGGTACTTCTTACCAAACACAATTCATTCTTATTCCTGGTTTTAGAGGAAAAAAATTATAATTTGTTTGTTTTTTAATATTTCTTGTGAGAAAATTAAGTGGGAGGAGGGAAATAATTTTCCAAGAAAAGAAGTATATTTGTTAAACTGATAATCTTAAACGATTTAATTATTAAAGCTTTTATTTTATTTCAGACTTCACCCTGGAGCTCGGCGTGTGTTCTTCTGTCGGATGAAATGTAAACCTGTTTCTACTCTAAATCTCAAGGAGGAGGAGGAGGAGGATATGTAAGTAGATTTCCTGGCGGCCATAATTCTAATGGCTACATTTTTGAGATTTAAACATTGTCTTAAGAATTTCCCAATACTCCTCTCCTGGAACACAGATCTTGAAAGGTGAAGCTACTGAGCTGCTTATGTCTTAAAATGCCTGAAAACAAAACGTATAATTATGATATACATGACACTTTATTTTTAGTTCCATGGTGGTTTTGGTCATAAGTTACAAGGTTTGGATGAAAAGCTCCATGATTTAGATGGTGAGCTTTTAGGTTTAGATAATAAAATCCGTAGTTCAAGTGAATAAATACATCAAGGCGAGTTCAGAGAACACAAATGTATTATCAGCTGTTCAGAAGATACAATACTCAGACAAACAATTCATTGCTTTATTTTAAAATTTTTTTAAAATTAAAATTTAAAAAAAAATGTTAGAAGAGAACGCCTTATTCGAGACATACCTACCAAGAAACCAGAAGATTTATTTGATTTCACCTTAACTATGGATTTTATTTGAGTTTATCCCATGAACCACAGAGATTTTCATTAAAACCATGGAGATTTTCATTAAAACCATGGAGTTTATTATCTCAACCTTAGAGTTTTGCACTTAAACAATGGAGTTTATTATCTCAACCTTAGAGTTTTGCACTAAAACATAAAGTTTTCATCTAAACCTTAGAGTTTTGCACTAAAATAATGAAGTTTATCTCAACCTTAAAGTTTTGCACTTAAACATCGAAGTTTACTATCTCAACCATGGAAGTTTAACCCATGAACCAAGTAGATTATAATCTAAACCTTAGAGTTAATTTAAACCATGGTGTTAGTTATCAAAACCATAAAGTTTTTATTTTAAACATTTGACTTCATTGCCTGAACCTTTGAGTTTAACATCTTAACCTAAAGGGGTTATATCAGCTAAACATTGGAATTTATCTCCTGAACCATCGAGATTTCTAATCTAACCCTGAGTTATCAAATAAACCTTAGAGTTTATCATCTGAACCATGGCATTTATTATTTAATCCATTGAAAATTTTCATTCAAACCAGAAATTTTTTCGTTTATCATTTTAACCATGTAGTTTTTCATTTAACCATGTAGTTTTTCATCTAAACCATGGAGTTTTTCATTTAAATAATGTTATTTATCACCAAAACCATGGAGGTTTTCATGTAAACCATGTAGTTTTTCACCTTAACAATGTTATTTATCAAACTAAAACCATGGAGGTTTTCCTGTAACCATTGAGTTTTTCATTTAACCACGGAGTTTTTCATCTAAACCATGGAATTTATCCGTATACCCATGGAGGGTTCCATGTAAACCATAGAATATGACCTTAAATCACGGAGTTTTTCATAAACCATGAAGTTTTCACTAAAACCATGAAGTTTTCATGGAACCATGGAGTTTTTCATTAAACCATGTAGTTTTTCATTAAACCATGTAGTTTTTCATCTAAGCCATGGAGTTTTTCATTTAAATAATGTTATTTATCACTAAAACCATGAAGTTTTCATTCCAACCATGAAGTTAATCAACTCAACCAAAGAGTTTTTTTATTTAAACCTTTGAGTTAAATACCTGAATCAAAAATGAGGGTTCTCTTTATAGATTGATCTAAATTTAAGACAAAAAAGACTTGTAAATTTGTAATAACGATCAGTATCAAACCAAAAGAACTCATTTTATAACTTCTAAAAAATATTTCACCTTCTTTGTTTGTCAGCACAACAAACAAGGTGAAGGATTGAAGAAACTAACCTAATTCTGCTTAAACAAAAAATGAGAAATTCTACCAAAATACCAATATAAGTAATCTGAAAATTTGTTAGTATAGTAAGGAACAGATTCGATTTTGAGCTCGATGGTGTTGAAAGCTCAATAACTTCACCTTTCAAGATCTGTGGTTACTTTCTCATGAGCTTTTTTTTAACCCATCTCTGATTCCTCTGGTCCAGGAGAGGAGTGCAAACTCGTTTTTCAAACTTAAGGGACTGTCCTCGTAATTTCATGTGAACATATCATTGTTCGATTCACATCCGACATCAAAAACCCTCCAAAGTTTGAATCTTATTTCAATAAACTAATTTTAATTTTGGTTACTACATTGACTCAGATTTCTTCTGCAGAAACAAGAGAGAAAAACGATGTTATCTTGCGCATTATTGATTCGAAAGAGTGTTACTTAAATAACAACGTTAGTGCCTTTAATTTTGTATTCATCAATAGAACAGAGGTTGGAGGGGCGGAGGGTGGGACTCAGCCCATCCCCTTATCTCTTTACTCCCTTGTAAACAGTTTTTAATTTACCCCCCCCCCCTCTATATGTGGTTTGTTATGATTACCCACGTAAGAAAAATATTATGCTGAGCTAAGCTCTAGGAAATATTATCCTTCTGAAACCTTATTAATGTGTAATCTCAACCCCGAGACAAACCTACAGAAACATAGGACTGTGTGAGCTGATCCCCGCCCGGGAAATATGGTGTCTATGGTTAATCCCCGCCCCCCATGAAAAATTTCTGTTAAAGCCTAAGTTGTCAATTGCGTTTAATTATGAAATTTTGTAAATAATTAATTGCGGTTTTTTTTTATTTTTTTTTTTAATTCTCAGCATGATAAAGTAAGCCGATTTTTTAAACGAAAATTTGCATCCGCCCTATCATGATTATTTTCTGAAAACTTCTCGGAGATATTTTGTCTCTCTAACTGCAGAAGTATCAGGACGGTTTCAAGATCAATATTTTAGGACTCCGAATCCAATGCTTGGCTCCGGTTATGGAGAATCTTCAATATCCAACAATAATGGTAATGTTAAGGTTTTTTCTTCACCTAATTGAACTTGTTTTACTGAACATTTTTATAGTTGCCTTTTATTTGTTAAGTATTTAATTTAAGTTAATATTCTAGACTTATGTTGCTGCTCTACTTGATTATTTTTTATCGTAATTTTTCTATTTCAAATTTTTCTAGGTGAGAAGAAGAAAAAGTTTCTGAACTCAGATAAAAAGTATTTATCGATCCAATGTACTGGATATCTTAAATCCTGGAATACTAACAAGGTATTGTGTTTTTTCCCTTCCCTTTTCTCAATTTCTTTCTCTTTCCCCTTCCTCTTTTCAGTTTTTCTTTTTTCCCTTTCTCTTTTCCCATTCTCTTTTCCCTTTCTCTTTTCCCTTTCTTTTCCCATTCTCTTTTCCCTTTCTCTTTTTCCTTTCTCTTTTCACTTTTTTCTTTCTCTTTTCACTTCTTGTTAATTTTTTTCCTTCCATTTTCATTTCCCCCTTTTTTCCACTAAAACTTCTTAATATATCTCATATTCCCCACCCACCGCCAAGCCCAGAAAAGTATACAACCCTGTACTGTCATGTGTGTGTTTAATGAACTATGTACCTAGGTTGGTCTAGAGAACGATTTAATTGATCTCGAAACTGATCAGGACACAAGTAAGTTGCTAGAAAATTGACATTAGACATTTCAAACTTTTGATGCATGCTTTGTGCACCACGCTGTAAAGTATTTGGGACTGACTTTACCTTTAAAATTAATAATGATAATGCAGGTTAAATATAAATATATAATTATATACTCCCCCCCTTAAAAAAATTGTTTTTCTTCTAAAATAGACAGAGTTAAAAGGAAATCAAATTAAATTGTTACTTCGGAGGGAGGGAAAATAAAAAGTGTGAATTCTCCCTCACAACTTCAAACATTGTTATTAAAACCAGGTATGAGCTGTCTTGTTGCTGTTGGAAGATGTCAGCCTAGTTTCCAATCAACTATTGAAGGTAGAATTTTTGCATTTGCAAAAAAAAGTTAGCATCATATTTAAATTTGTCGAATCTTCTTAGTCCTGAGTCTAAAACTAAAGAATGCGCGAATTTTAAGTTTGAGGTTAAATGTTCTGTAAAATAATGAGTAGCTACTTAAATATTAAACTTTCTCAATTTTAAATTTTAATTTCCCGGGAAAAATCTGAACCAATCAGAGAAAAAGGATTTACGGAGAATTATTACGTGAGTATCGGCAATCAGTTGTTTTTTAAAGTTTAAATTATTTACGTGACTGAAAACAAAACATATTTCCAGTTACAACCGTATTTTGGGTTTACGTGCAAACATTGATTAATCTAAAACGTGAAATTTATCAAATCAAGGTTTTTACTTTTAAATATATCGTAATCAGTTGAATGCCGCTTACCGCTGACTGATGAGTGATGATAGACAAATAGGGATTGCGGGATTTTAAGATTTTAACCCTGTGTTAAAATGTTAACTCGTCGATTTCGGTGAGTTATATATTTAACCGCAGGGTTAAATATTTAACCTCACGGTTAATTTTCAGGTTTAAAATAAGTCAGAAGTGGTATTTAACCATGAACTTAAGTCAAAAGTTTTCGTACTTTAGTTTTAGACTCTGGTTACTTTATACTTTTAGTATTAGTTTTTAATTTTAATCGTCTTTGAATAAATCATAGTTTCTAGGGGAAAAAACAATTCTTTATCTTTTATTTGTAACTGATGAACATTAAAATGGAATGGATCATACGAACTGTAGATAAACAATAACAAACATTAATAGTGCTAAAAATATGGTAAAATAGTTAACTGTGGTGTTTAGATTGTATGGACCAAGGAAAGACGACATCTAGCTCGGTTCAATTTTTTAGTAGGTAAATAACGTTGTATGAAAAAAATTATTTCCAAAGTACATTTCTTTAGTTTTAGCTTTTTTGTCGCTACACCAACCTACACATTGTCTATACTTGCATTCAGGGTCAACATTTGGCAAAGTTGGTTCTTGTCCTTGGTCTACATTGTCTATACTTGCATTCAGGGTCAACATTTGGCAAAGTTGGTTCTTGTCCTGGGTCTACATTGCCTATACTTGCATTCAGGGTCAACATTTGGCAAAGTTGGTTCTTATCCTTGGTCTACATTGCCTGTACTTGCATTCAGGGTCAACATTTGGCAAAATTGGTTCATGTCCTTGGTCTACATTGCCTATACTTGCATTCAGGGTCAACATTTGGCAAAGTTGGTTCATGTCCTTGGTCTACATTGTCTATTCTTGCATTCAGGGTCAATATTTGGCAAAGTGTAAGAAGGACATATGTTTTCTAAATTTTTAATTCTAAATATTTGCCTTTCATACACTAAATTTTGACTTGCTATAAGATATGCATATAAAAACTACCCAAAAACGATCCCAAAACTATGCAAAAAACTAACGTGTTATAATGATTGCTTTTGGATCGTTTTTCCATATTTTTTAGGAGAAAGATATTGCACAAATTAAAAACAAACATTATCACAATACAGTTTGGGAAACTAGAAAGTTTTATTAAATTGTAAAAAAAAACCTAATAAAAATAAATTAACAATTAGAGTAGAAAGGGACAGCTTAGATGAAAGACATTAAATCATTTAAGAGAGATTTACTATTTCTCAAATAGTATATTTTTAAATTGAACCACCTGCCATATAGACATTAAACTTTACAGGATTAAAATTTCCTTTTGTTTAGACATGGTGTTGATGGCAAGTTTACTTTTGTTGATCAAAGAGTGACTTTAATGTTGGGTTACCTACCACAGGTTACTGTAATTTAACAATTTAATCATTATATCGATATTTTGATCATTTTTCATCATTATCTTTTCATCTATTTTAGTTTAAAACATAAACAAAACTATTCTCAAACATAATGGCGGCCCGATTTACTTCTCGCTGATTTTAAGATCTGATTTTTCTTACGACGTATTCTATAAAACGTAAAAAGTTTTTTTTTACAGCAGGCATTTAACTATTGTCACGAAAACAACAAGGATTTGTATTATTCTTATTTTAGGCCTTCAAGTTCTGATTATTTAATGTTGATAATTGGAACTTTTTTGTCAAGATTTTTCTGTGGTGAAGTAATATTGCAAAATTGTGGGAAATGTTCTGTAGTTTCTTTTTCCGTGACAACAATTATGGTTTTTATAACTTGTGTAATGTGTATTTTAGGAACTAGTAGGAACGAGTTTGTACGAACATGTACAGTACGACGATATACCGGTTATAGCAGACTGCCATCGCAGTACATTAAGGAAACCATGATCAAAAGTCGGATATTTACTAATATTTAGTTAATCTAAGGATTTTGTATGAAAATACGCGTCATCTAGAAATTAGTATTTATTGAAAATGTTATAATACCTCCTATTCCTATGAACGAATGCATATCTCCAAATATTTTAAATTAAATGTCAGCTACGGGCAAATGCTATGCACCCTACTAACCGGAAAGCCTAAAAATATGTATTGACATTTGTATTTATACATATTTTAAGGTTTGGAATACGTGAAAATACATATTTTTACAGCTGTAAAAACACGTATTTTCAAGTTCTAAAACCAAAATGTTATGAAGGTAATGACTATTATTATGCATGCACATTGATCATTCATATCCATACAACTAATTCCACAAATTTCTTAATTCCATATTCATATCAATTAATTTTAATCCAATCCAATATTCTTCTACACAAATTCACACCATCAGCTTTCCATCAACATTCATCTAATAAAGTGTAACTCCAAAACAATTGAAATTTTAAAACACTGTATTTACCAAAATAGTTGCATTAAATTTCTTACAATCCAATTCCCTAATATCATAAATATTATTAAATTCTAACTTTAAAAGGCATTTTTGTGCAGTTGAGGTTTCGTGAATATATTACACTCAGAAAAATTACTTGGTATGAAATTTACAAAATAAATGTATTTATAAGTTTGCAAAAAAAATTTTAACCTCAATAAAAATACAATTTTTTAAGAAAAGAAAAAAAACGAAAAAATACGTAAAAAACATTAAATAAAAACATAAACGTAATAAATTACTTGGTATGAAATAAGAAAAATATTTTTAGGAAAGAACTCAAAAAATACATAAAAATACGTAAAATAAAAACCTAAAAGCTTAGCTTGGTAAAAAGCGTACGTAAATATTTGTAATTATACGTAAAATAAAAACCTCTTGGTATGAGAAATATCTAAGTGAATCTAATGATACGTATAACCAAATATACCTGACCTCTTACATGATGTAAAACGATAAAAACATTGTTCGTTTCATTTGGGTAAAACATATTTAATTAATTTTGGTTTTGTTTACCAGAAGCCCTGAAGAAGTGATAACTCCGTTCTTCAGATTCAGGTATTCATATTTTCTTCTGAAAAACCTTAAACTTTGTTCTGATGTTAGTAATGAGATTCTTGGCTAACAAGCAGGTGTGTAAAGAACCTAGCTGGTATTTGACTCAGACTTTTTGGTGAAAAAGCTTTAAAAAACATGGAAAAATGTAGAAAAAGGGGGAAAAAAATATTTTTTTTTCCATCTTTTTTTTATTTTTCTTAAAACAAACACAAATGATGCCCATATGCAAAATATCATTTAGATTCTTAGAAAAATGAATCCATGAATCCAGAAAATCTGAAAATATTATCCAAGTGGGAAAATATGAAATAAATAGGGGGATATTTGTTACAGGGTTGTTTTCGCCTTCCAGTAACGACCTTGGAGGCTAAGCTAAATAATGCCAAATGTTTCAATAACATATATGTATATATATCCATATGCATACATCTAAAGTTGTAGTTTTATTTTACACAATAGCTTAATTTGATTCAATGTAACGAAAGATTGATTTAGAACTAAGGAAGGAAAATTTGTAAAGCTGGAGTCACGCTGGAAGCAGTTCCGAAATCCCTGGAATCAAGAACTAGAATATATTATCTGTAGAAACTATCTTATCTTCACCCAAGAGAAACTAGCAGATGGAGGAAGCTTCGGCGACTCTGGGGACATGGACTTCTTCACCGCTGACAGATCCAACGCGGCGGCTTGTGGACGGGTGGTTGGGAAGGATATTCAGAGGGTGATCACTTCCCACGCCGAGGCAGCTAAAATTGGACGTAATATTGCCGAGGAGATCATGGATAAATGGCGGTCGGATAGTTCAGCCAGTAATAGTCCCTTGTCCAACTTTCAGGTATAATTAGAATTCTTCAGATAAATCATCATTAAGAGATTCTTAATTTATGTTTTTCAACCTGTTAAAGGAGCTGAGTTCGAATTCTTTACTGCCAACTACTAGTAACTCCGGGCATCAGGATCATCCTTCTAGTCAGGTGGGGGATGGAGATAAGAGAATATTAACCCTCTTTACAATCCCCCTTCCTCTTCCTCTCCCCATGTTGAATTAAATTAAAAAAGTTTAATGTATTGGGTATGAGCTGAAATCTTTTACTTAGTTATTTTTTTTTAAGGCTGATCCCCGAACTGAAGATAAGGAGCCAAATCATCCTTGGGATCTGGAACAGGAACAGGAACAACAAAGGAACAAAGATTATCATAGAGAAGAACGTCAACGAGAGCAGAGTCAGCAAAGGGAACAAAATCACTTGAGGGAACAGGAACAACTTAGAGATAGAAAACAGCAGAGAGATCAGGAACAAGATCAACAAAGAGAATTGAAGCTTAAAGCAGAGGAAGATATTCAAAGGGTAAAGGAAGATCTGAGGAAAAAGGAGCTCAAGCTCGACCAGGAGAAAAAAGATGAACAAGAGAAGGAGTACATGAAGGAGCATGTGGAACTGAATAACGACGATTCAAGTAAGGGCGCTGGAGTTATTGTTTCCAGGTAGGCATGTTGTACACTGTACAGTATTTTTATTGCTTAAAGGAGCTTAAAATGTTATATGTAGACCTAATGTTTGACTCATAAATACCTTTTAAAAATTTGTCTCATCGTTATCTCTAATAATGGGTTTCAAATTATATTGGGATACATGAGTGAACACTAGCGGTGTGTTGTGGATTTGGACCGGGGTATATATTTTCTTGAGGAATCATTACCCCCCAGATATAACTTCCATGTAAAGTAGCTGTAAATAATAATTTTTTTGAACAGGACTGGTAGTTCAAGTTTAAGCTCATGGCCTGCTGGAGCTACTAGACAATTTGATGATCAGGTAAATAACTTCTTTGTATCCTTTTAAACTTAGATTTTAGCTGAAATAGTATAAAAGAAAATCCAGCAGTACAGAGTCTCGATAAATTATTTTTCTTCTCCAATTCAAGAAATATTTCCGATAATTTAAAAATCAGGACTTTAAATCCTGATTTCCGTGGAAACCAGAAGCATCCCGGAAAAAATACAAGGAGTAGTGATGGAGTGGAAAAAGATCCTGAGTCTAAAAAATAAGAATAAGACATTTAAGCCTTTGTACGTCAATTTTTTTAGCGCATATTTGTTTCAAGAATGTCAGGAAAAATGTTTAAGTGCAATTAATGAAGTTAACATTGATTATTGTCAAAAAAGTTGCATTTTTTTCACAAAAAACGCGCGCGCGCGCACTTTTGCTCAGATTCCTACAAAATCAAAAATGCATGTACTATACATAATTCTGGGTTGGCATGCAAAAAATCAGCCTTCTACGACAATTCTAAGTTATGTTTAAACACTGTTTAAATCAGGAGAGTAATACGTTGTTTTGTGGCCCCCCCCCGTTAATGTAATTTGGTTTGATTGTTAAATCTAAAAAATTATCAATTACACGAGATTCGCTTACATAACCCAAGGAAATAACACGGTTCTGTTAATTATATTTATCATTTTATCGCAATTTTTTGTTACTAGATAAAAAGTGAATCTGCTCGAGGTGTTAAGAGTTCTCCCCCCGCCTCCTCCCACTCAAGTGAGGGGGGGAATGATGAGGCGGCCACTGCTGTTCTAATGAGTTTACTTGAGGTAGGTAGATTAGACCTTTTCCTGACAGGGATAAATAGACAAAAATTGATGCTTCGTGCTTAGTGTTCGCAGGGATTTATCTAGACATTTATAATCCAGATATATTTTATGGAATAACATAACAAGAATTTAGTCTTACGGACCATTATGCTAATTGTGGTAGATTTTATGGACTGAGATGCATATTATGGCAGATTTTACGAACCATTATGTTAATTGTGGTAGATTTTATGGACTGAGATGTATAGTATGGCAGATTTTACGGAACAGTATGTTAATTGTGGTAGATTTTATGGACTGAGATGTATATGATGGCAGATTTTACGGAACAGTATGCTAATTGTGGCAGATTTTATGGACTGAGATGCAAATGGCAGAGTCTATGGACTTAAATTCTGTTTGCTTTATTTGTAGACGATTTTATAGATATAATTCGAGGAAAAAATAATGAATTTATGAACTATGATAATAATTGTGGCAGATTTAATGAAATAAGATACCATTTGTGGCAGATTTCATGATATTATGTAATATTTATAGAAGCTTTTGGCTCAATTCTTTTATAGGGGTACTGGAGGCCCCCCTAGAACCCAAATAGGAACATTTCGGTCACATGGCCATTTTATCTATTTATTTTACCCTCCATACAGTGCTGCGGCCAGGAAGGGATAGGGGGTTGTGCACTGCGACTAGAAAGAGTCAAGTGCTAAGGCCATAAGAGATATTTGAAATATTGGTTCTTTATTCAATGAAGGCGAGGTTTCGTGTTAATTTTTTATTGTAATAAAATCAACCTTTCCAACCCAGGAGGGGAGGGGGTCCATGTTCCTTACTCTGAGAAATTTTCCAGATCATGGCAAATGTTATGAAGTAAGATACTGTCTATGGCAGATTTAAAAGATAAGATACTTTTTTTGTGGTAATTTTGTGCGTGTTAAGTGTCATTTTCTTATTAGGTGTACAATAAACGAGACAAAACCCCAAAAAATTATCTTGACCTTTTAAAATTGGGTAAATTTACAAATTAAGGTTCAGAAAATTGTAACTAATATTTAATTTGTATCAGGCTGAAGCTGGTTTGGGCGGGCCTTTTGATTTCGGAAATCTTCCCTGGCCTTTACCCTAGAATGGTTAAATATTGTGAAGAAGAAAAAAACCAGATTGAAATCAACTCTTACGACCTCAACAACAGCTTTAGGAATATTTAAACAATTATTAAACATGTTTACTCACGATATTTCAGGAGGGAAGGAAGCCCAACCATTTCGCTCGAGCTACCTCGAAATCCTCAATATTTATGCCATAACGTGGCCAGATTTAAATAAAATAGTTTTATCATCTCGACACATTTAAAAAACATGATGGAAGAACGAAGATTTGGAGGATGGCTCAGACGAGAAAATGAGGAGATTTTGGATCGGACTAGAAGTTGTTGTGGCTGGCCTTCCTCCCTTCATTGCAGTCAATGTACAATATGTACTGTCCATTATACTCAACGTGGCTCAACTTTTGTTTTAATATTATAATTAGTAGTATATAACCTTAGTCAGTTACGACATATAGTGCTGACTCTAGTTTTAATATTATAATTAGTAGTATATAACCTTAGTCGGTTACGACATATAGTGCTGACTCTAGTTTTAATATTATAATTTCTCCAAACAGAAATGGAGTTCTTGAAAAAAACATGTATTTTATATATTTCGATCTGTAAACCTATAAAATCATGAAATATGTGTGATATGTAAACGAAACAAGGTAAATCAAAAATCTTGTACTTGTATAGTTTGTTCTCTGTTTTAACTGTTTAAAGGGAGTGTTTGCGAAAAATGAAAGGGGGTATAGACTTACGGCGAAAAATAAGTGCTTTTGATCGCTATAACTGTTTGTTGCGTCTATAAGGAGAAAATGGTTAATAAAACGACTCATACCGAAGAACAAGGCGTCCATACAAATTCAAAAAGTTGTAACATTCAACTCGGATTGTAAAATAATCAATTTAATTCCAAACAAATCATTCAGATATTAAAACCAAAAGTCGTCGATTATTTTTCGACGCATTCGTTTATACTTAATATTACATATTTTTTAAAAAATATTTCGCTGATGCTGGATTTTCGAACAGTCCTGGAAAATATAAGAATGTCGTCTTCATTATCAAAAATCCTGGAAAGTCGAAACAGGGCTAAGTGTTTCCAAAAATAAATCTCAGATCATAAAAAATAAAAATATTATGAAATATCAATTTTATACGAATGCATCGAAAGATAATCCATGATTATTGGTTGAAATATCTGAATGATTTGTTACGATCCGAGTTGAATGTTGCAACTTTCTTAAATAGTATGAACGCTACGTTCTTCGGTATGAATCGTTATTAACAATTTTCTCCTTTTAGACGCTAAAGATAGAAGTACAAGATAAGTGGCAATCAAAAGCGCTTATTTTTCGCCGTAAGCCTATACTCTCTTTCATTTTTCGCAAACACTCCCTTTAAAGCTTTATGACACCTGATACTCAACTTATCTGACCTAGTCAATATGGCCTTTTACAGAATTAAGTTTTTTATTTAATTGAAAGAAGTATGGGCATTGTGTTCACTGTACCTCTTAAATTGACTGTCCAAGTTATTTCAAGTTTTCCTTAATCCTTTTCCTATCTGTAAACTTTGAATTGCTGCGGAGATAAAGAAAGTACTGGATCAGTGTCTATAGGGATCGGGCACCTCCTTAAACGGTGGAGGGGGGCGGGGATTTAAGTTAATAGTATTCAGTATATTTAATTAACGTTGTGTCCGACTTTTTGGTTCCATTAAATTTTATTTTATCCTCTCCTGATTATTATCTATATTATGACTAGCTTTGTGAAATAAAGATTGCTGTTCTATGTTCCTTAATCAAAAGTGTTATGTCCTGCGTGGCTGATTTATTTAAAAGATTTGGCTCATCAGTAGTTGTTAAATTCTAAATTTGTTATACGTTGTTAGATTTTGTATGCCATTAAAGTTTAAATAAAATTTTGTATCGTTAAATTAGTTTTAATACTAAGAAACTGATATCTTGGAACTTATTTGGTTGTACACAATAATATTTGATGATTCACGAATCAATTTTCGTTTTTTTATACAAACTCGGCAACTAAATATGACGGTTAAAAGATGGCATTCGTAGACTTGACTTATGAAGTAAAATTCTTGAATTATTAATTATCAGATACCCCTAGTCCTGCCATTTCAAAAATGGTTAAATTTTGAGCTACCAAAATTACCGGATACGCTTAGAAATTTGTTCTGATACAGATCTCCGGTAGTATTGACAGAACAGAAAGACAGATTACATTTTGGAAATTCCAGGACCAGAACAAAATTTTTATTAAAATTTCATATTTGAAGTAGAGAAGATTGATCATACTCCCAGTCAAAATGCACCAAATAACCATTTTTTCTCCTTATATGGTATGCAACTTCATTAGACCATTCTCACAGTTAAAGTGTACAGGGATATTTTGCATAATTATTTTTTTATATGTTGTCTAAAGGACAAGACTTTTTTCTGTCTTTTGTACAATCTGAACAACAATCAAGGTTCTATGACACTTTTACATAACCTTGACAATAATAGGTTCAATTACAGATTTTAAAAACCTTCTAATAAATTCACATTTTCGTGGTCCTTTTATTGTATTCAGAGAAGTAATTGTAAATAGCGATCATACAACAAAATGCTTGATGTGGTTACGTCACAGTGGAAAAAGCATAAATCTTGCCAGACAAAATTTGGTTTGGTACTTTAACAATATTAAAAGGTCAGAATATTATCATCAATCCTTAACAACCTGTAAAATAAACCAGATGTTCCGACTCTTTCTACACATTGAATCATTTCAACTTACTGTCCTGCGAAGAGTTTAATTCGGGAATTGGATCTTAAGACCCCTAATAGTTTCATAATGACTTTGCTACTACATAAAGGAACATATTTAAATTATGAATCGCTGTTGACCATTTTTATTCCGACTAGAAGGTTTCGTCAGAGATTGATTCATATACAGACCCACAGACTATCATAATATTTTTTAAGTTTTGGGTAGTCTTTACAATCTCATCCTTTGTGGGTAACCCTGTATCTACATTGTAACCTAGGTCGAGTATACATTAATATTATTATTTATTAAGATTTATTTTCACACACAAATGAATAAATTAATATAATATGGTGTAAGTAAGTCATATTAATTTCATACAAGTATATATGCTGTTACGAAGTAATAAATTGTCAGCATTTTGGAAATCAAAACATTTTCAGAAATATATTCATTGGAACTAAGCATTTTTATTCAGAAAAATATCAAATTGCATAACCTTTAATTTCAATAAGATTTACTTAATCGTAAAACAGATGGCAATATTTGGTCGTTCTAACACACATTGAACAATTCTTTAATTTTTCAAAACTCACTACAGGGCTACACAGACAGGAGAGTAAATGGACTTTTTCATTCCTAAAGGTGTTTTAATTATCAAAAAAGCTGAAAGATATTACTTGGAAATAGCAGGTTTAATAAAAAAAACTTTAAAAGGTTCATAAAAAATCAATAGACGAGAAAATGTACGGAGTATCCCACATCATATTGGATCGTCCACAGATCTAAATTGAGATTTCCGGGACTAATCAGAAAATTTAAAAAGAAATAGATTATTTTATAAATTTGTAGAAGGCTAATAAAAAGATTTGCGTGCAGAAAATAGTAGAATTTTCGAGAGTATTATGTGCGTTCTTCGGGAACTAGAAATCTTACAAATGTGAGTTTCATTTTATTTGTTTTTAATCTAGCAAAGTATTACTAAATAAATAAAAGAAAATACATTCAACATACCACATCAACTAATTAGAGTATCATGTTTAACTACGCAACTAATCCTTGTGCACTTAATTAAAATCTTAACATTTTAAATATTTTCATATTTTCACTGGAAAATTTATTCATAATTCTTATTTTTGGAAAGGTAGAATTTAAAACTCATCATGTCGAGAGAGAGCCTCTCCAAAATCTGTTGCCTGAAAAGAAAAAAAGGTTACATAATGTAAATATTGCTAAAAAGAAAATTGTATTTATACCAGAACAAAATATATATATAATGTAAATATCATGAAAATATGATTGAATTTAAACCATAAGAAAATTACATAATGCAAATTTTACTAAAAAGAATATTTTTGAATTTGAACCATAAGAAGATTGCAATAAATTAAAAGTTTATCATGCAGCGAACCCTCAAGTTAATAAATTATAAAGTCTGCACTAACAGACACATTTATTAAAGGGACTGTAGGCATAATTTCAAGCGACCTTGCATTTTTAGAAATTGGCATGCCCGATTCTCGACGTACCCTTGAAGGACGGAGTAATCTTTGTGTTTATCTCTAAAATGGTGTTCAAATTACCAGAATGTTCACTAACGCACAATGTGAACTCAACGGTTTCCTTGTGTTAATTTCTTTACATATTTCTCGACAATCCAGAACATAATCTGTCGAACACGGGTTTAAAAAATTTGAATAACATTTTTTTTGCGACATACAATTTGCCAGTAAATATTAATAGTTTTTGTTTAAAAACGAATTTATCAACAATTACATCCGTTTCTATAGATAAATAAGAATAAATTTCAGGGGTACTGTTGTGAACCTACAAATTGAAATCACGCCTACAGCCTACTTAATAGACGTCTGTCAGTGGAGATTTATTATTCCTTAAATTAAAGATTTGTTTTCTATTTGTTCTTCTCTATAAGAGATTCGTCTTGCTCAATTTTTTTCTGTTAATTTTAATAATCACGTGCTTAAGTAGCCATGTTACCATATTTAGTCGAAGATATTAAGTATGATTTTTAGAATAAATGAATAAATAAATAAGTGAAAAGTATTAACCTGAGATCCAACGAAAAGATCATACTTATCCAAAATCTCTAGTTTAGTAAGCCTATTATCCTGATCTACATCCGCCTGTTAAATCCATAATCCTTAAAAACTGTTTCACAAGAATTAAACAAGTTTTCACTATTCCAGTTATCAATTATTCCGCATAATTGTAAACAAAATGAAGTTTATTGTTGTTTTTACTACTTTTTCTTTTCTCTTTAGTTAAAAAATTATAAAAAAATACGCCATTACTTTTTTAAAATATACATTAGCAAGTCTAATGCCTGCATAAGCGTAGTCAGTTTTAATATTTAAAATGACAACAAATATTTCAAAATACTTTCTTTCTTAAAAGTTCAAATTTTCTGAAAGAAAACCAAAGATAAATAATCGATTCTGAGATTTCTATTTTCAAAGCCTTTAAATGAAGGGTTTTCAGATTACTAACTGCAAGTCCCGTTAAAAAAATTTATTAAAAACGCTTTAAAGATTAGTTTCCTCAAATACTAAATGTTTTGCCTCAGCCTCACTGAACAATATTTCATTTTTTTTAAATGATAGAAAATATTTAAAAACTAACTTTACATACTTCCATGTGATTTTTAACAATAACGTGTTTTCAAATATTCAAATTTAGATTTTCATGAAATAAATTCCTGTGATCAAAGTCGGGAGGAATTATCCAGGATTTTACTTCTTCCATATCCATATATCCATCTCCGTTACTAAACAAATAAATCCATATCCGTTACTAAACAAATATATCAATATATCCATCTCCGTTACTAAACAAATATATCCAAATATCCATCTCCGTTACTAAACAAATATATCCATATATCCATCTCCGTTACTAAACAAATATATCCATATATCCATCTCTAATACTAAACAAATATATCCATATATCCATCTCCGTTGCAAAACAAATATATCCCCATATATTTATCCTTGTTATTAAACAAACGTATCCCTATATCCATCTCCGTTGCTAACCAAATATATCCATATATCCATCCCTGTTACTAAACAAATATATCAATATATCCATCAGAGATTTTAAAATAATGGAGAATATAAAGAAACTAAATAAAATAATATTTCATTACAAAATATTTATATCCACAAAACTGCCTAACCCCATTCATCCTGAACTACCCCACCCCCTACCAATCCAAACTATTCCCCCTAAAACTGAGCCGAAAACTTTAGGATGGTGGATATCAAGATTATTGCGTTTTCTTAATCTCCAGATTAAATAATGCTTGTTCTCCTCTTGTTATTAATATCCAGATTAATTTACCAATCGTGATTAAGGATATCCCATTCTAAAGTTTTCAGCTCTGATCTATTTTCCCTATCTCTGAACTATCCCCCTTTAACTATTCCCTTCCTATCTCTAAACTGTTCCCTACCTATCCCTGAATTTCTGGAACTGTTCTCTCTCTGTCTGAACCCAGTCTGGTTCAGCTCCTCCCTCTTCTCCACCCTTGTACATATCACCTGCACAATTTAAGCTTACTATTCAAATACTGTACTCTGTACACTATACAGTATACACTGTACATAGCAACACTGCAGCATTGCAACAGTACACTGTACACTGTGCATATGAATACATTTAAAATATTAAAACTAAAATTTCACTAGAAGATATTTTATTTGTTAAGAGATTTTTACCTTTAATGGAAATTTTATCCTCAATTAAGAAAATTTTTGGTTGATATTTGAAAATAAAGGTACAGGATGACAGGATTACAGGATTACAGGATTACAGGATTACAGGAACTTAAAATTATAATGACGTCCATTTGAATAAAAACCATTCCCACCTATGTATTCTGCAACACTAATCTGTCCGTCTTTGTCCTGAAATACGATATAGTTTGCTATACGTAAATATTCATGTAAATTATTATACTAAATACTTGTTCGAAGTATAATTCGTTTAATTCTTTAAAATCTTATTAATTTCTTAATGACGTATATATCGGTCATGATGTGTTTATTACTAACGTAAAAATCCTAGTCCTGAAACTTGTTTCTTCTGATTCACTTTGTATTATTAGGATGTCTTACATAATTTTTGAATGAACAAAATCAATGATCTCCAATTACTTTTCTGCCCCTTCCCATTAAATTCCCAAATCTTTCTAACAACCGTCCTCAGTCCCCTTAGCTCATACAAATCATCCACGGTACGTTGTCCGCAAAAGGCCTTTCTATCTGTCCTTAGTCCCCCATTACTTTCTAACCGCCTTTTAAACTCCCACAAGACCTCAAGTCTCTTAATAACCTTTTCCCAGACCTGTCCTAACCCCGTCCGTTCTGTCCCTTCCTAGTTCTATCTGTCCCTTCCTAGTTCAATCTGTCCCTTCCTAATTCCCTCTGTCCCTTCATGGTCCCCTCTGTTCCTTCCTAGTTCTATCTGTTTCCTTCCTAGTTCCCTCTGTCCCTTCCTAGTTCCTTCTGTCCCTTCCTAGTTCCTTCTGTCCCATTCCTAGTTCTATCAGTTCCTTCTTAGTCCCCTCTGTCCCTGCCTAGTTCTATCTGTCCCGTCCTAGTTCCCTCTGTCCCTTCTTAGTCCCCTCTGTTACTTCCTAGTTCCCTCTGTCCCTTGCTAGTTCCCTCTGTTCCTTCCTAGTTCCCTCTGTCCCTTGCTAGTTCCCTCTGTCCCTTCCCATTTCCATCCAGTCCAGACATTTATTACAGCCCAAGACTCCTCTATCCTCTTCTTTCTCTTAGTCCCATTTTAATCTGTAAATTCTCCTCCCCCCCCATTCCAAGATGTTATTTGATTATTTGATATAATACTGGAAATATAAACCTTGTCAATATCCTCTAGAGTTTCCTGCACAACAATATCTCTCATATGCTCGGCATGCTCAGGGTGCAGAAATCCCTGAATAAATGTATTTTTACATCGGCATGCAAGATCCCTAAATAAAATATCATTGTTCAGAAAAAATATCTTTTTATATGATAGGATCTCAAGAAAATATATACTCTTGAATCACGGACTTGGAAATTACCAATAAATTAATTGATAGATAGATAGTTAGTTTACCTGGAATTCTAGCTTTGTGAGCTCCCCATCTTGATCTGTATCAGCCAACTGCCAACGCCGGGCATCTCGGGCCTCCATCTACAGATAGATAAAATAAAAAGTGAATTAAACATCTTTAAAAGTTTTCTTTGTATCTTTCAGAGGATTTCCAAAGCCAAATTTGTTTCTAACAAATAAAAGTTTTGTAAATTATATTATCCTTAGTGAACACTCTATGTACTGTACAGTGTACAGTGTACAATACCAGTGATATTTAAATCTACAATAATCGAGTATGCGTGAGAACACTCTGTGTACTGTACAGTGTACAGTGTACAGTGTACAGTGTACAGTGTACAGTGTACAATACCAGAGCCCAAAATTTAAAAGAGTTTCGTTGATGGAAACTCCCGAGTTTCCTTTTTGGTGTCTTAACATTTGTGTAGATTTTGATTTGGGAGATTTTAAAATAATGGAGAATATAAAGAAACTAAATAAAATAATATTTCATTACAAAATATTTATATCCACAAAACTGCCTAACCCCATTCATGCAACCCGGGTTTCAAAACTGGTTTTCATAACGATACCCTGTCTTAAGTTTTGGGCTCAGTGATATTTAAATCTACAATAATCGAGTATGCGTGAGAACACTCTGTGTACTGTACAGTGTACAGTGTACAGTGTACAATACCAGTGATATTTAAATCTACAATAATCGAGTATGCGTGAGAAAATATCATTCGAAATATTTTAGAACAAAGAAAATCAGGAAAAGGATCTTAAAAGGATCTAAAAAACAGTTCTTGTTTGAATTTGTAAATAAAAATCAAAATAAAATCTTCTTGATAAAATAATTAAATCATTTGTTCAGCCTACATTTGTATCTACAACGGAATGTTTTGGATATAAATTTAAAATTTAAAAAATATAATTTTGAAGTTGCACACACAAAAAAATCTGAATCCTCAACCAACCTCTTTATAGGAAAATCCATCCTCCGATTCATCAACATCTCCCTCATCTTAATCAAAATAATCTTGTCAACGATTTATACGTCCCCTAATTTGTCATCCATGAGTGTCCCCTAATGTGTCCTTTATGAGTGTCCACTATGAGTGTCCCCTAATGTCTCCTCTATGAGTGTCCACTATGAGTGTCCCCTAATGTCTCCTCTATGAGTGTCCACTATGAGTGTCACCTAATGTGTCCTCTATGAGTGCCCCCTACTGTCTCCTGTATGAGTGTCCTCTATGAATGTCCCCTAATGTCTCCTCCATGAGTGTCCCCTAATGTGTCCCATAATGTCTCCTCTATGAGTGTCCTCTATGAATGTCCCCTAATGTCTCCTCCATGAGTGTCCCCTAATGTGTCCTTTATCAGTGTCCCCTAATGTCTCCTCTATGAGTGTCCCCTAATGTGTCCTCTATGAGTGTCCTCTATGAGTGTCCCCTAATGTCTCCTCTATGAGTGTCCTCTATGAATGTCCCCTAATGTCTCCTCCATGAATGTCCCCTAATGTGTCCTCCATGAGTATCCCCTAATGTGTCCTCCATGAGTGTCCTCTATGAGTGTCCCCTAATGTCTCCTCTATGAGTGTCCACTATGAGTGTCCCCTAATGTCTCTATGACTGTCCACTATGAGTGTCCCCTAATGTCTCCTCTAGAGTGTCCACTATGAGTGTCCCCTAATGTCTCCTCTATGAGTGTCCACTATGAGTGTCCCCTAATGTCTCCTCTATGAGTGTCCATTATGAGTGTCCCCTAGTGTCTCCTCTATGAGTGTCCACTATGAGTGTCCATTATGAGAGTCCCCTAGTGTCTCCTCTATGAGTGTCCCCTAGTGTCTCCACTATGAGTGTCCTCTATGAGTGTCCTCTATGAGTGTCCTCTGTGAGCTTAATGTTTCTCAATTACACAGGTTAATACTTGAGTTGTGAGAATGTTTATAACTGTAAACGTAATTTCAAGTGACCAGCTCAAGGCAAAAAAAGGCAATGCCCGATTTACAATGTTACCCTTAAAACTTTTATCTGATCCATTATATGGAAGATATTGTCGCTTTTCTAGATTTAAAAGTGTTAAGTTCTGATAATTCCTGTATGTTTTCCTGCATTAGAAATGCGCAAGCCAACATTGTAGAGAACCCACAATTGAAAATAACTTTTGTGAATCAGGAATATTTACTTAAAATTACGCTTACAATCCCTTAAAAGGTGGATGAACCTAATGCACCAAAAAAGACTGGAAAAACGCCATTTGATTTCTTGATTTAAGCTTTAAGAAAAGAACTCTACAAGAGCATAATTTTTTGTCTCTGTTAATATCTATACTAGTATTACCCAAACCAGAAAAGATTACCTAGAAAACTATATATTGCTGTTCTGTATTCGATCCAGTTTATGGTTTCCTAAAATCATAAAAACAAACAGTAGAATATTAATCATAAACAGAAACCAAACAAGTCTGATGAGTTTAAAATTATATCTTCAAATATGAAAAAATTGACAGATTTCCTGTGGCCAGTGCAGTGCATACAAAACTAGGATTGAATAAAGTTAGCAAGCTTGAGTCTAAAATAAGTTCGGAGTTCAAGGACACTCCACCTCCCTTGCTTTGAGATTGGAGTCCCAAAAACAAGCGTTTGTCGCAAAATTAAAGAGTGAATCATATATTTAATACAATTTTTTAAGTTAAAAGTTGAACATTGATCTGCTCTGTAATAGAGTCAGAATTCTGGAAATTTTGGACTGTCTATTTTAAACTAAAGAATGTTTATAATAAAATCAAATTCACCTTATCTAACCGTTTATAGTTCTGCCACTGTCTTTCTACATCCTCATCTATATACCTAACATAGGTCAATTCTTGTAAATATATTTTGTTCAATAATAAAACTATGATTGAAAAAGAAAAATAGTATCTATAATAAAACAAAGTAAATAACAGAAAGTTCGAATTTGTACTTTGCTAGTCTGTCTTTCCGTTTGGATCCAATAAACGTCATAATGGCTACACAGATCAGGGCCCACATTTTTGTGGCAACCCACACTATCCCAGGGAAGGTTTATTGATGGTTTAAGTTAAAAGTGACTTTAACCTAGAAAAATGTCGATTTTAATTTTTTTTAGAAATTTACCAAAATGTTTACAGCAAAATCAGCAAATTAAGAGTTTTACTTTTACGACAAAAAAAGGCCACCATTAAAAGTTTAAATTGTTGCTAAAGAAGGGAGCTCCGAAAGCCTAGAATAATAAAAGTCATTTTAAATTTAAAACTCGGGTCTAAAGCATTCTGAGCATGAAATTTGAAAAAAATATTCGACGTTTTGGAAAATAAACAATGTTTTGGAAATGACAGATGATTTCTGGAAAAATAAATGAGAAGTGAAGAATGAAGATAAAATGGTAAACAATAACCCAGTATTCAAGTTGAGATAAAAATAAACTCAAAAATACCTCGATTGCGTATTTTTTATCCAGTCATGAAGTTCAGGAATTGTTATGAAGCCATCTTTATCCGCATCTATCTGAATTTTTATAATTTGAAGGGATTGTATTTAGAACAAAGGCGGAAACAAAAAATCGAAATATTAGATATTTATTTTATTTTGTAAGTTTACCTTGTCTGCAATTATCCCAAGACGTCGCTGAGATTCAGCTGTAAGAAATATTTATTATCTATGGTAAAATATTTATTATCTATGGTAAAATATTTATTATCTATGGTAAAATATTTATTATCTATGGTAAAATATTTATTATCTATGGTAAAATATTTATTATTTATGGTAAAATCTAAAAGTTTTTTCTTCAAAGATTTTAAAGAAAATATATTCTGCCATGTTCTTGGGTTGAGTTGCATGAGTTACTTTCAAAGGAAATTAGGGAAATTAAAAATGAATTATTAAATTCACAAAAGGGCAGACCACATTTTGGAATTGTCAGGACTAGGGGTACTATATAAAAATGTATACAAGAATTTACTTCCTGAAATCAGATTTACATATGAATGCCGCAAGTAATTTCAAATATCAAAGACGACTTTCAAGTGATCTTTCCGCTGCCATGTTTCGTGGGACACTCTGTTTTTACGCTAACAGCTCACAACATAGTTAATAAGTTCTTAAATCTTTTTTCATGAATATATACTAAATCTTTAAAAACATGAATACAAAATTGATTCCGTTTAGCAAACGAGTTTCTTCTAACTATTACTAATTTCTTAAAAGATTCATGAAAATGTGTAATCATACAATCATTCATTTCTTCATTATTATTTCTCCATCCTCGTTATTATTTATTCAATAAAGTCATCAGGATCCATAGAAATTAAATAGAAGGAAAATAAATAATACGTATAAAAGAGAAAGAAGAAAAAACAAAGAATTTATAAGGGAAGGAAAAATGTATTACCGGGAAATAAGAATATAAGTGAAAGTAAAAAGTGAAGTTGAAAGAAAGTATTTGAACCTGGAGAAAGTTCGTCGAACTCCTCTGCCTGGTCCCCCAGGAATGCCTCGTGATCATACTCAAAGTCCCCCTCCTCTCCACCATGCTCATGCTCCTTCATAAAAAATATCAATTAATTCTTAAAATTCTCGATTCGAGTTGTTGAAGTGGAGTGTGTAAGTTATTTTAAGTTACACTTAATTTTTAGAATGGAATGTTTTTTTCGCTTCACAACAGAACCTTTTCAACCTTTGTCTAATCTAAGAAAGAAAATGTAAAAAAAAACAATTATGATATTCGGATAAAGGTGTAAGTTTTAAGTTAAATGGCACCGTTGTGAATCGGACATGCCACTTTTTTTAAGCGGTTTCGGTAACAATCCCTTAAATAAAATATTTTTTTTTCTTCTTCTTGAATGAGTTGTGAAGTTTTCTATCTGGATGCTTGTATAACTCTACTTTGAGTTTGATTTAATTAAAATCCTTCTATTTAAACTTTCACTAATAATAAGAAATCTTAGATTTCCCAAAAGTTCTCTTTTAGAAGAGAAAATGTAACATAAATAATTAAAGATTAAATGCATCGTTTGCAATAAACCAAGGAGTAGAAAAAGTACGGAGAAGAATATTTTTTTTGAACTGTTGATTATCATTAGCAATAAAACCAGTTTTTGAGCTTCCCTAACTCACGCTACAATGACCCCTCTTTAACAGATGTCAAGACTGATGAATGGGAATGCAAAAAATGTTAACCTTCGGCTAAACCTCAACTACAACTTACTAAACATAAATGGACAATTACCCTTTAAACCTTTGAATGATTATGAAGGCAGAGAACTCCGTATGTTTAACTCTAAAAAGGAGTTCAAATTGCAGAAAAACTTGAGTGTATACTGTATAGTATATATACGCCTGCGTACAGATTGAATTTTACACATCCGACTTTTCGTCTATTTCTGAAAAATCCGCAATACTCTTTGTCTAACAAACTTTTCAAAAATTCGAAAATAAATCTTTTTTGCGACTCTCAGGAAGTAAATATTATATTTCTGGAATATAAAACAGGTTGCAAGCAAATTTTTCTACAATATCAAGCGTTTATGTAGATTTAAATTAAATGAAATCAGGCTGAATGTCCTACTATCCACCCCTCAGACAATAAATGAATTTACTTTTTCAAGAATGAAGTGAGGTCTATTAGCTTGTACCGGAGAATTATGCCACTTAAGATAATTAACTTATAAATAGGCAATTATCTCAATAAATAAGATTGATTACATAATTAAAAGGCAAATTACCTTATTACTCAGGGGTTTACCATGAATGATTCTATCATGATCTTTATCCATAGATGCTTCTTGGCTGCCAGAGCAGAATACAAGTAATATCATCAACACTTCCAGATGCATTCTAGATCTTCTCGTTTATTATCCTTTCCCAATATATTCAGTAGATTATTATATTGAAATCTCTCGGGGGTTTAAAACTGATCAGAATTATCCAATTCGAGGAACTTTATACATTCTCTTCTTTCACAGAAAATCTGAAAAATTCTGAAGATAAACTAAAAAAATTATTTCTTAATTATAATTACTTTAATTGCGTGTCTGTCAACCATTTTAGTTTACCACCCTACTCAACCAACTGCTATCTCTTACCTTAAAAAATATTTATCTTAAGGATTCTTTGTGAAAACAGCTCTAGGCTATCTAAGTTCTCCTGCAGTGCATATATCTAATGCACTAATGTTTTCTTAACATCTGATATAATTACACCTGCAGTAAAATATAAGTTTTGATTTGAATTGATCTTGAAATATAGTGCATGAAATATACGTATTGTATGACTTTAAATTCTTTGATTTCACGAATCTTTATTAAATTAATCTGAGTTATATGGAAAGCAAATAAACCCCTTTTTTGTACATCGGAAATATGTTACAAGAAAAGAAGTTTTTTGTATTCTAGAATTGAGCCTCAATCTGAAATGATTCCATAAGATTGCGTGTACAGTGTACACTGTAAACTTAACCCATAGCTCACATATGTTGAATTAGAACTGAGTATAGTAGGCTCTGACTGACTCTGAGTTTGATCCGTCTGACAAGGAAAAATTAGGTCACTCAAAGGTGCACTCCTCTCAACCCATTTAAACTAGGGCTTATACTCCCTCGCAACATCCTATCCAAACACTCCACACACGTCACGTCACACATACACACACAAATACAGAAACATAAATATTCGCTTTTTCCATTTTTAAGATAAGTATTAAAGACTTTTCTTCAGTCATTTTTTTGTTGCTCAAACGTTGGTTCATATTTTCATTGGAAATTTCAATCATATAATCTATTATCTTTGCAAGTAACTATTATGTTATGTATAGTGTATGCATGCAGAACAATACACAATCCCTTAAGTAACTCATCTAACCGAAGATATATTTTAAGCTTAAGATAAATTGCACTGCTTGCATTGATTTTAGTTGTAGGGTTGCAATATTTATTTAATTCCTTTGGATACTAAAAAACGCATTTTACCTTCACAAATAATTTTTCCCCTATAACTTTAAATTAAACGATAAAGATAAACCACTGCTTAAAGTTAGAATACGTGATAAAGTTTGGAGTCATTTAAAACCTTGTTAATTAAACTTTAAGAGGTTTCATTACAAGCAATTAATACAATTCTCATGTTGCACTTCGTAGTAACGTTCAATTACTCAACTCAATCAATAGATGACAAACATTAATTAAAGAAGGTCTGTATGCTGCATGCATTCCAGGAGTATGCATTAACCAATCTACAGATTAGATTTCCTTACAAAATAGAAGTTCAAAACATAAAGAATAATCAAAATAAAAAACCAACACAAGGCCCTTTTCGTTACATTGTGTTTAGAGTCTACAGAGGCAGCTTATGGAGAAAGGGGAAGGGGAGACGTCCAACTCCGGCTCCCCACTGGAAAATTGTGGGAGAAGTCCCCTACTTGGAAACTCGGGCAACTTCTCGTCCTTTAATTTAGATTTTTAAAAAAAGATTTTAAAAATTTTTTCACTCAAATGGAAGAATTTTTTTATATAAGTCCAAACCTTGCTTACACACATTCCACCTTCCACACGGTTTTGTTCATTGTTTTGACATAAAGTAGACCAAATTCTACATAAAATATATCAAGGGGGGGGGGATATATAAAATATATCATGGGCAGTACACATTTTTCAATCCTGACTGATCAAAACCATCTCTGTATTATGTCTCGCTCAGAAATTTTACCTATTTAGTTCAGCCGATTCAGCGTTTAGTAGGAGCAAACAAACAAAAATTTAACAAATAGACTAATGTAATAAAAACGTAAGCTCTTTTATTAACTGTAGGCGTCAGTCTCAACAATTTAACAGAAACATCAGATGGAAAAAAATTCGCTGGATTTTTTTTGCTATCGATTATTTGATTCTCAGAATACGTGAAAAAGTTTGGAGTCATTTAAAACCTTGTTAATTAAACTTTAAGAGGTTTCATTACAAACAATTTTTTTCTATCTGATGTTTCTGTTAAATTGTTGAGAATTCTGATTTCTTAAAGGAATTGTAAGCGTGATTTCAAGTGATCCTCCATGCAAAAATGGCAATGCCCGAATTTCAACAGTGCCCTTGTAAGCTTTGTCTGATCAAGTATGGATTAGATATTAATGTCTTTGTTTATTTTCCAACTGTTTATTTTCATTTGCAATTTCTTCGCAAAATGACTTGCGCATTTCTTGTTTATAAAAAGAAATGGAGAAGAACACAGAAAAAAAACACTTTGATTCAGAAAAACGACGGTATCTCCCATATTTATGATCAGATAAAGTTTTCGTTGTGAATCGGGCATTGGCATCTTTGCATGAAAGGTCGCTTAAAATTACGCTTATAGATCCTTTAAGAGCTAAAACAACTGAGCCTTCTAAATAAACAAGAGCAATTAAGACAGTCCAGTGGATACCATATTAATTCGAAATTAAGTCTAGATCTTGAGATGGAAAGATTACGGAAACGAGTGCTGCGGCAACTGATAGTTTAGTATATGCCTATGTTAGGCAAGTATGATTCATGAACAAAAAAAGAAAAGTGGAAAAAGGGGGTGCAAACTTTTAAGCAAGTTAAAAGAAAGTAGTAGCTGAACTGCGCGTCTACGTAACTCAACCACATGGGTAAAATCGAGGTCATGAACAAAATCGATAGGAGGGCGGAAAAAGGGTGCGGCTCCAAAAATAGGACAAAGTGCGGTAATTTCCTAATATACGATTTTTGGACACCCCACCGCCCCCGCCCGGTACCCTAGCCTGTCCTTGCCGCTGCGCTCGGCCCAGAAAGTGTCCTAACCTAACCCTAAATATATAAATAATTGAAAATTGTTGAAAAAGTGGTCATGAACAAAATCGGTAGGAGGGGGACGGGGAGGGTCTAAAAATCGTATACTATGACGGACCCCAAAGTGCGAAGGCCAAATTTGTCTACAATTTCTTATAGAGAACGATTAAATAAAAAAAAATAATTCTGAAAACGTATCCACCCCCAAAGTAGGAGTTTTGAACGTCGAATTTGCGCTCAAACTCAGGATTTACAGATCTTTAAAAGTTTAATATTTCTCAAATGAATACGAACAAAGTTTTCCACAACACTTCATACTCAGTTTAACATACCTTACATAGCCGGTCCTCCCTTTCAGGCAATTTCTGAGCCGAGCGCTGCGGCTAGGACAAACTAGGGGCCGAGCGCTGCAGCTAGGACAGGCCAGGTGACCGAGCGCCGCGGCTAAGACAAGCTGGGGGCCGAGCGCTGCGTCCATATGATCAACTAATCCATGTGTTACATAGATCTACCATGCACAAAATTGATAAGAGGGGGGGGGGGGGCCAAAAATCGTTCTCTAGGAAATTACCGATTTTTAATTGGAAGAGCTGCTTAAGCTTTTTTACTCACACTGTAGATTAATTATAAATGTAGTTTAAAGCTAACTTTTTGAAGATTTATATATGAAAATTCTACTAGTTCTGAATGATAAATAACTAACGGTAACAACCGTTGTCGCCTGTCAGTGTCGAGCATCGACCGGCAAACAGTATACACTATACATTGTAACTACTAACTGTCTGCGAGTGTGTGTACGCAATGTATACAATGACACGAAAAAGCTCCATGTTAGTTTAAAAGCTAAGTTCAAATGTCGTCTTCTGTTGTGTATACTTTTAAAAATTCAGAACCTTGCCTTTCTTATTTCTCAAAACGAATACGATTAAGGGCCGTAAAATGACAAAGTGAATAAAGTATTTATTCACTTTGGTAAAATGAGGGGGGGGGGCTTCTCCTCCCACTGGAAGATAAAATTTAAGGTGAAATGAGTGCCTGTTTATTGTATAATATGGCTTTGCCCTACTAACCCAAAAACCTAAAAATACTAACGTGCTTCTATATATATGGTACAGGAGGTACAGGGTGTCCCAAAAAACATGGGAATTCAGTGACGAATTGGATATATCGTCTTTGTTATGAATTAGCATTGTATAATACCTAATTTCAAAAGCCATAATATTATTACGTTTGCTAGAGTTTATTTTATGAGATGGTAAAAGAGTAAAGACTGTAAAGATATATGTCTTATTTCTCCGCAAGATAAACAGTGAAGACGGACAAGTTTACTCTGTTTTTATACTGTAATTTTCTAAGTACAACCGATATGCAGTCAAAACATAAACAAACAAAATGTAACATAGCAGAGGAAACTCTTACAGATTACAGCTTTCTCAGTAGGTATCACTATACTAAATCAAAGACTTATTTAAAAGACGATATCGAATTCGTCACTGAATTCCCATGTTTATTGGGACACCCTGTATATATGCGTAATTTTAGGTAGAGGGTGTCCCACGAAAAAAAAAGTTTAAAATGTCTTCTTCCATAGTTTGTTAAGTTGTTTGAACCCCAAAAGAATAATATAAAAGTAGCGCCATATTATAGTAAAATTGATTTCAAAGTAAAATATATTTGAGTATAAGATGCCAAAAGTTAATATATGGCAGTCATATTATAGTAAAATTGATTTCAAAGTAAAATATATTTGAGTAAAAGATTTTTAACTAAAACTGCAAAAAATCTAATATCTAATACAGTATATGGAAGAAAACATTCAAAACTATTCACAAACTGTCACCTTTCGTGGGACACCCTGTATGTTTTCGTATGCTCAACGTTTTGGTAAAGAACTTGCGTATATTTACGTATTTTTACGTATTTATCATACCAAGCTATATATCTTTTTTTAAGTGCTTAGGCTTTCCAGAAACGTATTTTTACGAATAATTGCGTAAACTTTTACCAATTAATTTTTCTTAAGGTTTTAGGTTTTTATTTTACGTATTATAAGCGTATTGTCTCGTTTTTTCTTTTCTTAAAAATTGTATTTTTTAGAGTTAAAAGTTTGAGGCAAAACTAATAAATACGGATTTTTTTTAATTTTTAGGTTTTCATTTTACGTATTTTTACGTATTTTTGCGTATTTTTCTTTTCTTAAAAATGGTATTTTATTAGAGTATTTAAAATTTTGTGGCAAACCTAATAATACTTAAATTTTTAAGTTTTTTATTTTACCTATTTTTATGTATGATTTCAGTTTTTTCTTTACTTAAAAATTGTATTTATTTAGAGTTTATAACTGTTAAATGCTAACCTTAAAATATGTATGATTTCATACCAAGTAATTTTTTTGCGTATGTATTTTTTCTTTTAAACACTAAGAATTGTATTTTTAGCGTTTAAAAGTTTGAGACAAACCTAAAAATCCGTATATTTTCGTAAATTTCATACCTAAGTTTTTTCTAAGTTTTTATGTTTTTATTTTACGTATTTGTACGACGTACGTATATATTCACGAAACCTCAACTGCACAAAAATGCATTTTTAAGCTAGAATTTAAAAATAGCGAATTGTTGTGGAAACATTTTGGAAAATTTCTATCATTTTGGAGTAATTTGATGATGAGAAGCAAAGAGAAATCCTTCTCTGCACTAATATTTTCTTTTTTCCAGGTAGGGTGTACTGCCATGTTTTATTCCACACAGGGTTCTGCTCAGCCGAAAGGAACTGGAGAGAGTTGTACAAGAACCTGACTGTGCTGAAGCTCCCTTGATGCTTACACATAGATCGAGATTCATTCGAAAGATTATCGTCTTTCTGGCGGGTTCAGATACTTAATAACAGCTAACCAGGAGTTAACAAGTATATTTAAAGCTGTGAGTAGCAAAATCTGGATCCAGCTAGGTAAAATAAACCTCCATTTTCCAGGTTAATACAGCGTTAAAAGATGAATCCAGGCCTTTAATGTTACTTGTAGTTCTGTTTTTCTCTTTTCCATTTACAGAGCGTCCCATATCATATTAGATTATCTCCAATTCTTTAATGCCAAAATAAACATATAATATTCGAGAAATATAGCATTTCCTGCAAGACTATTTTTATATTAGCCTTATACAATTTTTCAAAATGATTTATTCTTCTAAAACTTTCTGATTAGTCCTAGAAATTGTAATTTAGACCCATTGACGATCTAACATGATATGGGACACCCTGTATGTGCAGCGGACCCCCCATATACACCCCTAGCAATAGTTTCTCTAGTTTGCCATTTTCTCTCTCTCACCCTATATCTCTCAATACTTTTAGGAGCGCCTAACAAGACCTCGTTGTTGCTTCTCTGAAAGCTAACTGTAGTGTACACTAAAAAATTGGCTTATATTTGTAAACATTATGAACAATACAAATTGTACACCATACTCTTTAACTTCAAGGGTTGCCTATAACCGTAAATTTTTCACTAATTAACGAGAAAATTGCAAAATAGAATAATTTTTTGTGGAAATCTGTAACGCCTAGGCTAATTGACAGTTAATAGTGTCTGTAACGCTTAGGTTAAGTAAGGTATTGACAGAGTTAATATAGTATGATTTTTCTTATCTCTTCTTATTCTTATACTATGATGTAAAATTTTCTTTGTAAAATGTAAAAAATAGTTTATAGAGTTTATTATTTCTTGATATATAAATCTTAACATTAAGGTAAAAAATGCTGTGCCTCCACCTCCTTTTAAATTGCCTAGCTACGGGCCTGGTCTGGAGGGTTCCCCCCCCCCCCGTGTTTTTGAGCGAAAATTTTATGCACCACAGTTTGAAAATAAAAGTTTAAATTTTATATTCTCATTTTGGATTTTGAAATCTCACTACCACCAATACCACAGTTTGAAAATAAAAGTTTAAATTTTATATTCTCATTTTGGATTTTCAAATCTCACTTTTTATTTTTTTCATGAATCTCACTACCTTAGAACTTGACACTATATACTTTTATTTTATAAAACTGGGGCATTTTATACCTACAGCGCCCCCCCCCCCCCCGGAAATATCGAACGCTTTCCAATGTGTTATCTGGCCCCTACGGATGCTGAATGCATATCCCCCACGGGAAAAAAAAGTTAATCCCTCCCCACTCGCTCTCTCTCTTCAACTGTAAATACCATGTAAATACTATCCAACTTCAGGAATTCAAATATTTTAGATTGAATATGACTGTCATCTATTCATTTACATTTTCATTACATCAAGAGCAGATCAAATTAACATTTCAGAGTTCCTACGTGGATACAAGCTTACAGGGAATATTGCGGAAAAGACAAAAAGACTACCATTAATTTTGAAAATTTAGCCCAACCCGTGCTTTTTGCTCAAGCACATTCATTTTTACACTACCATTTTGAAACTACTTGAGTTTTTAAATATACGAAATAGTATTCTTTGTTCAAAAGATTTTTAATGCATAGGTTAGGGTCACATTTACTCAGTAATTTGTTTACTATATATAGGACGTTTTAGAGATATGATACTTCATATTATGTAAACTATATAAAGTAAATATAAAATAGAATCTAAACCTGTTATTTGATTTATGCCATATGCATTATATATACAATGCATAATGCTATTTATTTTTATGTATAACAAAAAAAATATCATAGAAATAAAGAACCTAACAATTTTTAATAAATAATAAATATGGCAAATAGATGAAAATATTCTAACTTGATCAAATTCAGAACAAGATTAAGATTAATTTACTTTTACGATTGCAGGGTTATGTTATATACATATAATTTACTATACAGTATTAATGGTTCTTGGCAAATTATTCTTGATCAGCATTGAAGAGGGCGATTTTCAATTGGCTCATAATAAATTTTCTTTTGTGTTTTATTTTAAGCTGAACCATCTTACATTATTATTTTGTATTTTGTGTTTGAAAATAAATATTATAACTATATATGGGCTGAGATCATATCTCGGTATTTGTCCCTGTGTGGCATTTAGAGCTTGATTAATAGCTAGTATACATATTGACGCCGATAGATAACAAGATTGCGCCCAGTGGTAGTGGCATTGATAGTTCATGGGATTGTAGCCTTTTGTTGACATTGATAGTCAAGAGAATCTGAGTTGTACCTGGATAGATACATTTCGAGAAATTGTTATGGAGTAGGCGTTTACTACAGGTATTCAGGGGAATTTTAAAGGCTGCAGTATATTTGGAGAGAATCTTTAATAAATATCAATTAAGTGGTATTATCTTTATCAATCAGATAATAAATAATCAAATTAAATATTTATTGCACGAAGATTAAAATTTATACAATATAAATATCACATAGAAAAGTATAATGAATTTTCTGATCTCGAAAGGTATGGTTTACAAAGTAACTATCTCTCCGACTTGAAATGGCAAATAACTGATATGTCAACGAAACCAATAAAAAAAAAATATTTGGAAAAAGTATTTAAAATGAAAAAAGAACACCAGATATAAAGTCCAAATTCAACTAAACACTTTTTAATAAAAACCGTCATGTTTAGTTCATCCCCGGCCACAAAATATATATATGTAATTGTATAGTCATTTTTATTAATATGAATATTGTTAACTTGTGGCCTAATAAATGATTTGATTTGATTTGATTGGATGAACTTTTTCAACAACTTTTTTGATTGTGATTTTTTTAGAGAAAACGTCTAAGTTCGTGTAGTGAGTTATTTTTTTGAACATTGTTTTTCTTTTTCCTGTTATTTACTTTTCTCTTCAACCCCCTCCCCCCCCTCCTTCTCTGGCAGTAGGTTCGCCAATCTCGGTATTACCCCAGTGGGATTTGGCCCGGAATCATGAGCATGATTTGAAGGGGAAGGAAGAAGGGGAAAGGGGGTAAGGATTATAAGGGGAACGAATAACAATTATGATTTATGTGTTCCAACAGTGCAGTGAGAATTGAGATACAGAAAGATATGAGATATCTAGTGAGATACATTGAGATACAGTGAGATGCAGTGAGATACAGTGAGATGCAGTGAGATAAAGTGAGATACACTGAAATCAGTGAAATTCAGTGAGATACTGAGAGATACAGTTAGATAAGGAAAGATACGAGACACTGCTAGTAAGATAAAGTGAGATACAGTGAGATACAATGAGATACAGTAAGATACAGTTAGATACATTGAGATACATTGAGATGCAGTAAGATACACTGAGATACATTGAGATACAGTAAGATAAAGTGAGATACAGTGAGATACATTGATATATAGTAAGATACAGTTAGATACAGTGAGATACAGTGAGATACTGAGATATAAAGTGAGATACAGAAAGATACGAGATACAGTGAGATACAGTAATATACAGTAAGATACAGTAAGATACAGGGATATACTGTGAGATACAGTGAGATACATTGAGATACAGTAAGATACAGTTAGATACAGTGAGATACAGTGAGATACTGAGAGATACAGTGAGATACAGTAAGATAAAGTGAGATACAGTGAGATACATTGAGATACACTAAGATACAGTTAGATACAGTGAGATACAGTGAGATACAGTAAGATACAATGAGATACAGTGAAGTGAGATACAGTGAGATGCAATAAGAAAATTATAAGATTATATTTCAGTAGACTGCATATTTATATATTCCAAAGAAAAAGTTTAGGTGTTTTGACTCGAAACCTGATGGTCCATTTTCAGCAGTGTAGACTATTTACTTGAGTCTAAAAGTCAAATACCTACTCCATAACAATTTTACTCGAGACGTATCTATCCAGGTCTTACTCGTTACCAAGATTAAAGACTAACTCTCCGATTCTAAATGCCACACAGGCAATATCTCAACCAGGCTTAACTCTCCGGTTCTAAAGGACAAACAGTCCAAAATCTCAACAAGGCTTTACTCCCTAGTTCTGAAAGTCACACAGGCAATTGAATTTGCTACACAACACAGGCAGTTTTTCAACCTGGCTTAACTTCTCGGTTCTAAAAGACACACAGTTCAAATCTCAGACTCAATATTCAATCAGGACTGGCTCTAATGTCACACAGGGACACAAGCATCCAATAAGATAGGACTCAAGCTTATTCTCTATACTTAACCAGGACCGGCTTTAATGTCACACAGGGACGCAAGCATCCAACAGTATAAGAATAACTCTCAACCATATCTCAACTTGTATAATTCAACGAGGACCCAAGCTATATTTTAAGCTATATTCGATTCAATGGTAAATCAACTAGCAAAGGTCTCCACTTGTATGTTTCAACGAGAACCAAAGCTGTCTTCCAAGCTTACAATTAGGCTTCTGATAACGTAATCAAAAGCAGAAGCTCAATCAACTAACTTTATTCAACAGCTTAGGTTACAAAGTTAACAGGAATTGGCGTAATTCGATTCCTACAATGTTATTGATTTCACATGATTAAAACCATCGTATTACGTATTTAACCAAAGTTAAAGTTTGAGGTAGATATTTAAAGGATTAAAGAGAATAGATATAACGCAGTTAATCTATCTTTGGCCATATTTTACAGCGTTATTTAAGTATGTCGCATGATTTAAGCTTATTTTGTTAAGTATTCAATGAATAATGTCATTATGTCTGAGTTTAGAACATCAAATCATTTGTAATGTACAACGTACTGCACGTTTACACACTTTTTGCTACAAACTTCCTATTCCATAGTTTTCTGGTTTTCACTGTATTTCATTTATTCATTTATTTAACAATATCTGCCCTGTTTTATTTTTGTTTCCAGATATTATTGTTCATTTAAAATGCTGTGTTGAATGTTGATGACAGTTCAATGATATGAAATTAAGTAATGAAAAGGTAAAAACTTCTAATCAGAGGGGCTCTGCCCCCTTTTAACCCCCCTACATAAACACCCAGTTACGGGCCTGTTTGCTTTGCTTTAAATCTATTTGGTTTATATTCTCAATTTTATGATATTCTCAAAAATTTCAGAATAATTAATTGATAAAATCTTAAAGATCAGGAGAGGGGGTGGGGGGGTTGTAAGATGTAAGAGTTGACAATTTTACAATAGAAATATGAGTGGGAGGTGACCGAGGTGATGAGAGCCCAGGAGAGAGGAAGGTGGGCCGGGTTAAGATTGTGGGGTTAGGACTATAGGATGACTGGAAGGGAGGGAAGGTAGGGTGTCAAATACGTGGAGTCAGACCCCCAGCCTTTATATGGTTAACTCAGACTCCAACAGAAAACAAAAAAGGGTAAAAAAGAAAATATAAAATACATATTAGTACAAAAAATGAGAAATAAAAACAGGAAAATTAACATAACAAAATTTTAACTGACTTTTATGTAGATGTAATACATAATACTGGAATCTAGGAATATATTTTCTAATCAAATATCTTAATTTTAAAACTAAGCGTAATACGGGGTCGTGTGCACTTAAAATATCTTATATTTGTAGAAAAGTATTAAATAAAAAATCAATATCATGACTCACGAGTAAAAACTTTATTTAAATCATATATTTTAACTTTTTAGTTCGATTTTCTATATAAAATAGCTAAATAACACATACAGCTTAACAATATATTTTAATAAAAGATGGCAGATTATACTGATAACAATATTTTTGGCATTTAAAATTTTGTCAACACAGTTTTGAAAATAATAATTTGGTTTATCCTAGGTTCATCTCCAGACTCTACTTTTGATTGAGTTAAATTTTACAAACCAAAACCTGAAAAAATTGAATTCAGATTAATTACTTCTTTAATGTAAACGCAAAATAATTTGATCAAAACTAACAGAAAATTTTAGTTATCGCTTTGTGTTGAAACATGAAAAGCTTTATAATGGTTTTTAAGTAAAGCTTTGATCTGTAAAATAGAAAACTTAAGTATCTGTCATGGAACTTAACTTATATATTTTTTTGAGCTAATGAATTTTAAAGTTTAAGAAGCATGTAAAAAACGGTAAAAACCTGTGGTATTCTTAAAAATTAAACGGATCTCTTCTGTTTGGGATACTCAAATATCAGTATTTTTGTTTATTTTTAAAAAGAGCAAATATACCTTTACTTTATCCGCAGTTCTTTGATTCGGTATGCTGATGATCAGGGGAGAAGCATCCTGCAATATGTTCATGTTCATGTTCATGATCTTGTTTATGTTCATGTTCATGTTCATGATCTTGTTCATTTTCATGTTCATGTTCATGTTCATGTTCATGTTCATGTTCATGTTCATGTTCATGTTCATGTTCATGTTCATGTTCATGTTCATGTTCATGTTCATGTTCATGATCTTGTTCATGCTCACGATCTTGCTCATGCTCATGATCTTGTTCATGTTCATGATCTTGTTCATGTTCATGTTCATGTTAATGTTCATGTTCATGTTCATGTTCATGTTAATGTTCATGTTCATGTTAATGTTTATGATCTTGTTCATATTAGTTTTCATGATCTTGCGTATGTTCATGTTCATGATATTGTTCATGTTCATGTTCTTCTTCATGTTCATGTTCTTCTTCATGTTCATGGTCATGTTCATGTTCATGTTCATGTTCATGTTCATGTTCATGATCTTGTTCATGATCAAGCTCTTGTTAATTTACATGATCTTATTCATGCTCCTGATCTTGTTCAATTACACAATCTTGTTCATGTTCATGATCTTGTTCATGTTCATGATCTTGTTCATAATCATGATCTTGTTCATGTTCATGATCTTGTTCATGTTCATGATCTTGTTCATGTTCATGATCTTGTTCATGTTCATGATCTTGTTTATGTTCACGATCTTATTTATGGTTTTTTATCTTGTTCATGTTCATGGAAATTTTCTAGAGAACGATTTTTGGACCCCCCTCCCCCCCTCCTATCAATTTTGTACATGGATATAGCCGCAGCGCTCGGCCCCCCCCCTAGCCTGTCCTAGCCGCAGTGCTCGGCCCAGAAATTGTCTTAACCTAACCTAACCCTAAAATTATAAAAAAAATAAAAGAATAATAATTTTGCAGAAAAATAAGTGGTCATTTACAAAATTGATAGGAAGGGGGGGGGAAGGGGGCTCCAAATAGCGTATACTAGGACGGAGTCGGACCCCATGATCTTGTTCATTTATATGATCTTGGTCATGTTCATGATCTTGTTCATTTACATGATCTTGATCATTTTCATGATCTTGATCATTTTCATGATCTTGATCATTTTCATGGTCTTGATCATTTACATGATCTTGATTATTTACATGACCTTGATCATTTACATGATCTTGATCATTTACATGATCTTGATCATTTACATGATCTTGATCATTTACATGATCTTGATCATTTACATGATCTTGATTATTTACATGACCTTGATCATTTACATGATCTTGATCATTTACATGATCTTGATCATTTACATGATCTTGTTCATGCTCATGATCTTGTTCATGCTCATGACCTGGTTCATTTACATGATCTGGTTCATTTACGTGATCTTGTTAATGTTTATGGTCTTGTCATGTTTGTGTATGTGTGCATGTATGTGTTTATGTTTATGTCTGAGCAATATTACAAGTTTTTTTTTGCGTTCATGCTTAAATAGATGGTTGCTTAGAAGTTTTCAGGTTAGTTGGTAATTGTTCCTTGATACCATTTTTTTCAGTTTTTTGCTGTTGATGTTCTATAAACTAACCTAATTGACAGTCGAACACACTAGCTGTAGCTCTACCATCTTCAATATCTATCGGAGGTAGGTTGGAGGGATTTATAGGTTGGAGGACTGGTTTATTAGTGACTTGCTGGGCGGGGTAGACACGCCCTCGACACCCTGATAATATATATATATGCATATATCAGGTTTATCTGTTTATGTTCATGTTCATGTTCATCTTTAATTCATGATTATTTTTATGGTTATGTTTATTTTCTTGTTTATGTTAATGTTTATATTTATGTTTATGTTTATGTTTATGTTTATGTTCATGTTTATGTTTATGTTTATGTTTATGTTTATGTTTATGTTTATGTTTATGTTTATGTTTATGTTTATGTTTATGTTTATGTTTATGTTTATGTTTATGCTTATGTTTATGTTTATGTTTATGTTTATGTTTATGTTTATGTTTATGTTTATGTTTATGTTTATGTTTATGTTTATGTTCACCTAGATGTATCCTAGCGACCCCTAATATCTGTTCTAGGTTCTCTGCTGTTTCTTCAGCTGTTTCTAAGCTATTTCTCTTCAATCTCCTGTTTATCTCTTTACTGCTGTTCCTCCGGCTCCCTGCAGTATATAAACTGCTGTTTCCCGTATTGGGTCTTGTAACATCGTGAACATTTACAGAAGGATCAAAGTGACCTAGTCTCTAAAATAATTTAGATTTAAAAAAACTAAAACTTTCTTTGAAGAAATATAATGATATAAATCAAATGAAAACAAATTATCCATTATCCCTTGATCAATACCATTGGTTTATATTCTTCCTTTGTACTCCCCTTGATCTATACCTTTGGTTTATATTATTCCTTTGTACTCCCCTTGATCCATACTTTTGGTTTATATCTTTGTACTCCCCTTGATCCCTACCTTTGGTTTATTTTCTTCCTTTGTACTCCCCTTGATCCCTACCTTTGGTTTATATTCTTCCTTTGTACTCCCCTTGATCCCTACCTTTGGTTTATATTCTTCCTTTGTTATCCCCTTGATCCCTACCTTTGGTTTAAATTCTTCCTTTGTACTCCCCTTGATTCACACCTTTATTTTATATTCTTCCTTTGTACTCCCCTTGATTCCTACCTTTGTTTTATATTCTTCCTTTGTACTTCCCTTGATCCATATCTTTGGTTTATATTCTGCCTTTGTACTCCCCTTGATTCACACCTTTGGTTTATATTCTTCCTTTTGTACTTCCCTTGATCCATACCTTTGGTTTATATTCTTCCTTTGCACTCCCCTTGATTTATACCTTTGTTTTATATTCTTCCTTTGTACCCTTGATCCCTACCTTTGGTTTAAATTCTTCCTTTGTACTCCCATTGATCTCTGAGCTCTCGACTACATTGTCGTACTTGTTAAAGCTCTGATAACCTACGAACAAAAATCTTCTTATTTTTATAAGAAACCGTGCAATGTACATATGCGTAAGCAAGTGAGTCTAAATGATCTAAAAATTGTTTTAAAACAATCTTTTTAGTTTTGGGAACGCTCCTTCTTAGGCTTTCAATCTTTTTACTCATAAACTCTACAGCCGGAATAGGATATGATCAAAGATAAATCCGAAAATGATGTGCATTAACAGAATTAACATTGATAACACTTTATTATGGTAATAAAGTACTTAATGTGCATAAGGGTCTACCTGTATACTTAAATGTTGGACTAAAGGAAACATTGTCTTCAACTTCACCAATAGACTTTTCTAGAAAAATATATATATACAGTTATCTAGATAAAGATTAATAGCTATGTTGTAATTACAAATGACTGTATCTGTATACCTGGATCTGTATACCTGTATTGAAGCTAATATTTGTATCTGTATATCTATATTGAAGCTAACATCTGTATCTGTATACCTGTATTGAAGCTAATATTTGTATCTATATACCTGTATTGAAGCTAATATTTGTATCTGTATACCTGTATCCAAGTATTAGTATCTGTATACCTATATCCAAGATACTATTAGTATCTGTATACCTATATCCAAGCTAGTATTAGTATATGTATACCTGTATCCAAGCTAGTATTTGTGTCTGTATACCTGTATCCAAGCTAGTATTTGTGTCTGTATACCTGTATCCAAGCTAGTATTAGTATCTGTATACCTATATCCAAGCTAGTATTAGTATCTGTATACCTGTATCCAAGCTAGTATTTGTATCTGTATACCTGTATCCAAGCTAGTATTTGTATCTGTTTACTTGTATCCTATCTAGTATTAGTATATGTATACCTGTATCCAATCTAATATTAGTACCTGTATTGAAGCTAGTAGTTGTATCCGTATACCTGTATCCTGCAGTGAAACAACATTTAATACCTTAAGTATTGCTGTAATGTCGTCTTTCTATACCATTGTTTCTGGTTATCACTGTAGCTATTATTTGTATCTGTGTACCTGTATCGAAGCTATCTGCATACCCGTATCCTATCTAGTATTAGTATCTGTATACCTGTAACCTAGCTAGTATTTGTATCTGTATACCTATATTCAAGCTAATATTTGTATTTGCATACTTGTATCCTATCTACAGGGTGTCCCAATAAACATGGGAATTCAGTGACGAATTCGATACTGTCTTTTCAAATAATTCTTTGATTTAGTATAGTGATACCTACTGAGAAAGCTGTAATCAGTAAGAGTTTCGTCTGCTATGTTCACATTTTGTTTGTTTATGTTTTGACTGCATACGGTTGTACTTAGTAAAACAAGAAAATTGGAGTATAAAAACAGTGCAATTTACGTTTTTATAAATTAAACTCTAGCAGACATAATAATATTATGGCTTTTGAAATTAGGTATTATAATGCTAATTCATAACAAAGACGATATCAAATTCGTCACTGAATTCCCATGTTTATTGGGACACCCTGTAGCATTAGTATCTGTATACGTGTATCTAAGCTAGTATTAGTATCTGTATACCTGTGCACAAGCTAGTATTTGTATCTGTATACCTGTGCACAAGCTAGTATTTGTATCTGTATACCAGTATCCAATCTATAATATTAGTGTATTGTATATCTGTATCCTAGCTGGTATTTGAATCGCTATACCTATATCCAAGCTAATATTAGTGTATTATATACCTATATCCTAGCTAGAATTTGTATCTGTATACCTGTATCCAATCTATAATATTAGTGTATTGTATACCTGTATCCTAGTTAGTAATTGTATCTGTATACCTGTATCCAAGCTATTATTTGTATCTGTATACCTGTATCCAAGCTATTATTTGTATCTGTATACCTGTATCCAAGCTAGTATTTGTATCTGTGGAAGTATCTGCAGATGAGTTTGAGGATGAACTAGAATGTATCTCAGCACTACAAACCTTAAAAATTCTATTTAATTATGCATTTTAACAACTATTTATTCCTTAGTTGTTTAAGGAAGCATTCAAATATCCAAATTATTATTCAAATATCCAGATTATTATTCAAATATCCAGATTATTATTAAGATTCTAACCTTGTATTTATCTTCACATTGAGCTGAATGTAAAGGATGTACAGCGCAGCGGCTAGGAGTATTACTGGTCCAAGTTGATTGATCGATTGATCTCCGCTCACCCTTCTTCTTCTTCTGCTTTACAACGGCGAATATGATGACAAAGACAATGATGAAGATGAGAACGATGATGATGGAGATGATGAGGATGATGATGTTGATGCTGCTAGCAACTGAGGATGAAAGGGGTGAGGGTTGAATGATACGGATGATTGTATTGATCTGTGTTGAGTATAGAGGTAGGTTTGAATCATCAAGCTGACCAGCTGAGCAGACTAGAATTTCACCATCATCCTCTACTCGTCCTGAATACCTGAAATACAGAACAAATATAGGGACACTAAGCTTAAGTAACCATCAATTTACTGAGTGGCATTTACGATTCACAACGGTACCCTTAAAAGCTTTGATCAAGAAGGAAAACAATACCTATGTTTTAAAATCATTTTTTCTAAAAAGTGACTTGCGGATTTCAACTACAGAAACATGGGAGACAATCATTAAAATTAAACACTTTTAAAATAAAGAAAACGACGATATCTTCCACAGTATCGATCAGATAAAGGTTTAAAGGACACTGTTGTGAATCGGTCACTTGAAATAATAAAGATACTATCTTTAAGATTGTGTAGAATAATGATGTATCTATAAATATATAAATATATATATTGTTATAGCCAGGTAAAGTAAACCCTACAGATGCTAATTAGTTAATTATTCAGAAACCACAGGGTATTTCCTTACAGGAGGATGAGAGGATGAATATTGGATGAGAGGATTAATATAGGATGAGAGGATGAATATTGGATGAAAGGATGAATATAGGATGAAAGAATGAATATAGGATAAAAGGAAGAATATAGGAAAAGGGGATGAGAGGATGAATGCATAGATGAATGATAACTAAATAGTTTCTAATTGTTACCTGAGAGTTGAACTTGGACTTCCGCTCCCTACTTCCTGAACAGATAGATACATATAGATAGACAGATAAATAGATAGATAGATCAATATAGATATATATATAGATACATACATAGATAGATCAATAAATAGATAGATAGATAAAGATGGACAAATAAATAGACAGATAGATCAATATAGATAGATAGATAGATACAGGCGCGCAACTAGGGGTGGGCAGGGGGCCAGGCCCCCCTAGCCTGATTAAGGGGGGGTATGCACCTCCCTTAAGAAGTCTTTCCCCCCTGTAGGGGGCAAGAAGTGACGAAGTCCACCGTGTTTTGCAATTTAGCGATTCATGAATCCTGATCCTGAGCAAATTTAAGAGCTCTTATCGTAAAATAAAAAAAAAGATAATTGAACGTTAGTTTATTGAGCTTAGTTGCAATCGATATAGCACAAAATACACCATATACACACACACAGACCCCCTTCGTCTCCGAGCCTAACTACTGCCGTAGATCAGAACAGGTTGACAAGGTTCCAAGGTGCCTTAATCTTTATTTTTTTCATTATGCTGTTTTTTCCTGGGAAAGGGAAAGGGGGATTATTAAGTATTTTTTAGATATTTTCACTCAGTTCTGCACTTTTTATGATATTGCTTTAATACTGTAGTACAACTATTAAATTAATCCTACATGTTCACCGCAAATATTGTGTGATGTGTCATATTAAAAAAAATATTTTTCATGTAAAATCATGAATTTTTAATGAAAGGCATTTCTTGTCAGTTTTTGAGTACAATGTACATATTTTATTTATGGTTAATTCTAATGAAAATTTATATATATGTATGTAATTTGTAAATTAATTATTTTTGTGATTTATACAAGAATAGATTTCTTTTTTTATTTCTTATCAGATGTGTTGACTTACTGAATATCCGGTTGGTACGGTTAGTTTATTATTGTTTAAGTATAACACACATTTTTCTTGCCCCCCCCCCTAAAAATGTTTAGGGGGGCAAAAAAATTTTCGCGCTTCGTGCGAAATATTTCATCCTAGCCCCCCCCCCTTAACCAAATGTCTAATTGCGCGCCTTGATAGATACAGTGATAGTCCAAATAACCCGGAATAATGATTAATGTTAATTTATTGAAACTTTAAAGTCGTCTTTGACCTTAGAAATGGATTGCGGCATTCAACATTGGTAACAGCTGATTTTAGCAATAATTTTTTAGAAAACAATAATAATAGAATAGAATAGAATAGCCCAAATCCTGCAATTTCAAAAATGTGGTCTGCCATTTTTTTGCTCGCTTAAATACCAGAGATAGATAGATAGATAGATAGATAGATAGATAGACAGACAGATAGATAGATAGATAGATAGATAGATAGATAGATAGATATATATATAGATAGATAGATAGATAGATAGATAGATAGATAGATAGATAGATAGATAGATAGATAGATAGATAGATAGATAGATAGATAGATAGAAATGTTATTGCAATAATTAATATTTGTGAAACAAAGAACAATTATATTTTCAATATAAGTTCAATAAAATTCTTGAAAACTTAGGAAACCAATTATAAAGCTTACATATATAATTTTTTTCATTAGGATTTGGACTGGATGTTTTTTCATCAGGATTTGGACTGGATGTTTTTTTATCATGATTTGGACAGGATGTTTTTTCATCATGATTTGGACTGGATGTTTTTCATCAGGATTTGGACTGGATGTTCTTTTTTATCAGGATTTGGACTGGATATTTTTTCATCAGGATTTGGACTGGATGTATTAAAAAATAAAGGAAAAATCCAATGTTCTCAACGATCTTGGACATTAAATTGGGTTAAACGTATTTAAAGGTATTTCTAAACGTTTTCTATTTTCCAGAATCATAATGATTATTTACAACTACTTTACAGGGAAAGTTAAGGGAATTTTACTTCACCAAGGGTTCCCAACACCAATTTTGTTTATAAAACATGCAGAGCGAAGCGAGGGATATTTTTTAGGCAAAGTTGGTCAAGGAAACCCGTCTTTAAGAAAAATTATAATTTCCCGAAAAATTTCATCGTCTTTTGAGATGAAAATTCGAGAATTTTTCCCGAAAACTTCGCAGAACGGGTGGTTATTTTACATAATTGTCCCAAGGAACATTCAACCTGAGTCAATATAATACACAAATAGACATAGATTTGTTAAACAAAAATATTTTTAGTTTTTATACATTTAATTTTATTTAATTTTATAAAATATATCTATGTATTAGTTTTTCATGCCAAAACCAGAGTCAAATTTTGAAGAAAAAATAGGTTTTATGTAAAGGTGAGAGGCTTGGAAGCGCCGTCTAAAATCTTTTTTTTTGTAGCGTCAGTTGCGGCTCGGGATCCATTTGGATACGACTCCCCCCCCATAGTGCTGTATTTGTTGAGATCTGACAAGCAAAGTGTAGTTTAGTTTTTCTTTAGAAAAATATCGCATCAGGAAGTTCTGGTAAAGTTTAGTTTTTTTCTCAAAAAATGCATGAAATGATTAAAAAATGAAAAGGCAATGCATTTAAATGTTCAGCGTTCTAATATTTACACTTTTCATTCCACCGAGAAATAGTTAAGTTTAGCAATTAGACTGCAGATTGGTTTGATTAAAGAAATATATAATCTGTACTATACAGCTCGGAATATGCAAGGTGCAGACAGTTGCAATGCAAAATTAATTTTTCTTCTTTTCAAATCGTAGTTTGTTTATATTTTAGGTCGTCTTTAAAGTCGCATACTTTACGAAAACCCCCTGTATTGGCAGTATACTGTATGCTGAAGCTAACTGTACAAAATATTGCGTCAGGGAATATGTTTTATATGTTTTATCAATAGAGAGGGAGGGGGGGGGGGAATATGGGGGCAAATAAATTCATAAGATTTAGAGAGGGTAGAAAAAATAATAAACAAATGTAAAAATTTAAGAAAGAACAATATGTTTTATAATTTAGATTTTGACCAAGTTAAGAAGTTAAATAGTGTTGCTCGATGAAACAAGTAAAGAAGGTTAAAGTTAAGAAGTGTGACATGAAGGAAGAGTAATGAAGGAGGAAGTAATAAGTTCTGCTGGAAGGAATGTTAAGCCAGTGAAAGTTAAAAGGTGTGGCTTAAAGTTGAAGTAAAGAAGTGGGAGGCTAAGAAGTGTGAATTGAAGAAGTTAAGAAGTGTGAATTAGAGGAGACGTTAAGAAGTGTGAATTGAAGGAGAAGTAAAGAAGTGTGAATTGGAGGAGAAGTTAAGATGGTGAAAGTAAGAAGTTCTGCTTGAAGGAAAGTTAAGAAGGCGGAAGTTAAGAAGTGTGAATTGAAGGAGAAGTTAAGAAGGTGGAAGTTAAGAAGTGCAACTTGAAGGAGAAATCAAGAAGTGTGAATAGAACGAGAAGTTAAAAAGGGGAATGTTAAAAAGTGTGAATTGAAGGAGATATTAAGAAGTGTGATTTTGAGGAGAAGTTAAGAAGGTCGAAAAAAGTAGTTCTGTTTGAAGGAAAGTTTAGAGGTTGGAAGTTAAGAAGTGAAAATTGAAGGAGAAGTTAATAAGTGAGAATTGGAGGAGAAGTAAAGAAGTGTGAATTGGAGGAAAATTAAAGAAGTGTGAATTGGAGGAGAAGTATAGAAGTGTGAATTAAAGAAGAAGTTAAGAAGGTGGAACTTAAGAAGTCTGAATTGGAGGAGAAGTTAAGAAGGTGAAAGTAAGAAGTTCTGCTTGAAGGAAAGTTAAGAAGGAGAAGTAAAGAAGTCTGAATTGAAGGAGAAGTTAAGAAGGTTGAATGGTAAATGTAATGGGGGAGATTGGAGCAGTAGTAAATGAAATTGAGTGGAGGTGGGGGGGGGAGAAGGGTGGAAGGGGGAAACAGGGAGGGTGGAGGGGGGAAGGGCGTAAAGACAGAGAATTGGTAGGATCATGTTGAAAGGGGAAACTAGGGAGAGAAGAGGGAAAGGGGAATTCTTGAACATCAGAACTTTTCCACAATCCCCTGGGGAAGCCATAAAAAGAAAAATCCCCCTGACACAATTTACATTTCCTGCTCTTAATATCGTAGATAGATAGATAGGTAGATAGAGAAGTAAAATCAAGAAAAATTAGTTTTTAATTGTTGAAACATGTATGTACCTTTAATTTCTCTCCCGGGTACTGCCAGTACACTGCTGCAGAGGGTACACCATCCTTAGCTGTACACTGTACATCTATACTCTCACCCTCAACTACATCTGTACAGTGTACATGGAATATACAAATATTATTATCATCTTCAGAGCTATATTTTACACAAATCTATCTTTATCTAACTTAACTCGGAAAAGTATAATTCGAATTTCATGTCACCCCGTTAAAGACTGCATGAACTTTTTGACATGAAAAATGTGAATAGTTTATTAAGCATATTTAGTACAACTATTTACTAAGGTATGCTTGACTCTAGATATGCCTTGTTAAATCTTATAAGAAAACCTCTGTTATATTTAGGTCTAGCTTCAACAAGGAAATCACAGTTTTCACAGAGAAGACAACAGTGGTAATTTTAATGTTCTAAATGGAAAACTTAAATATCACTCTTGTATGCCAAGTCCATTAGCGCCTGATCCAATCAGGGTTCAGCAATATGTTTGGTGTCTATTCTGAACCAATAGAAATTGCATGGCGGTTACATCTATCTTTCTATCTTGCTCATTATCCAATTAGAGATAAATCTTTAAATCGGCGCTAACAGTAAATGGAAATATTTACTTCTACTGAAACTATAGTGATATACATAACACGATAGAGTAATTTTTTTCTATAGTTAAATTAAATAAGTGACCCTCCGGCCTCCATGCACAGAACTAGGTTTGAAAAACTAACCCGAACAAAAGTGTGGAAAAAACGTCGTTTTTCTGACTTGAAAAATGATTTTTTAAGATAATTCCTCCATTGTTTCGTATAAGTCACTTTTGCAGAGAAACCAGAAATGAAAATAAACTGTTTGAATACTAAATCTGATTAATACTTCATCATACAAAGCTCTTCAGGATACCGTTGTAAATCGGACATGCATGGAAGGTCAGTTGAAATTTCGCTTACAGTCCCTTTGAATAGTTTGAACTGGTGTCGGCCGGGTTTTGCATAGTTTGCTGGAAGAACTGTATTTGAGAGAGTTATTTTAGACAAAAGGTCTCGAAATAAACTAACACACGGTAAACTAGAGGTACTCGACCTAAAGCAACATACGGTAAACTAGAGGTACTCGACCTAAAGCAACATACGGTAAACTAGAGGTACTCGACCTAAAGCAACATACGGTAAACTAGAGGTACTTATTAAACTGAAACTAAACTGAAAGTAAACTGCAACTAAACTGAAACTAAACTGAAACTAAACTAAAACTAAACTGAAACTAAACTGAAACTAAACTGAAACTAAACTTAAACTTCACTGAAACTAAACTGAAACTGAATGAATGTTTGAGATGAAAAGATATAATTCCTTAGAGGAAGAAGGAGAATTGTGCATTGTACACTGTACACTGCACAGAGCAAACATTATAGTATTCTAAAATTATTTCGGGATAATCAAAAATTTATCTTTGTCTTTTTATTTTGTGACATTTTTTACGTTTTATTTTCTTTTTTTTCTACAATTTAAAATTTTTCCTGTAATTTAACCTTTTTTATTCTTTCCTTTATGCTATATGTAAAAAGTGAGTTTGAAAACTCGTGACTAAATAATTAATTGTTCTGGAAAACAAGGATTTCAGTGTAAAAAGTAGTAGACCAAATCAACCTGAGTCAATATAATACACAAATAGACATAGATTTGTTAAACAAAAATATTTTTAGTTTTTATACATTTAATTTTATTTAATTTTATAAAATATATCTATGTATTAGTTTTTCATGCCAAAACCAGAGTCAAATTTTGAAGAAAAAATAGGTTTTATGTAAAGGTGAGAGGCTTGGAAGCGCCGTCTAAAATCTTTTTTTTTGTAGCGTCAGTTGCGGCTCGNAGATAGATAGATAGATAGATAGATAGATAGATAGATAGATAGATAGATAGATAGATAGATAGATAGATAGATAGATAGATAGATAGATAGATAGATAGATAGATAGATAGATAGATAGATAGATAGATAGATAGATAGATAGATAGATAGATAGATAGATAGATAGATAGATAGATAGATAGATAGATAGATAGATAGATAGATAGATAGATAGATAGATAGATAGATAGATAGATAGATAGATAGATAGATAGATAGATAGATAGATAGATAGATAGATAGATAGATAGATAGATAGATAGATAGATAGATAGATAGATAGATAGATAGATAGATAGATAGATAGATAGATAGATAGATAGATAGATAGATAGATAGATAGATAGATAGATAGATAGATAGATAGATAGATAGATAGATAGATAGATAGATAGATAGATAGATAGATAGATAGATAGATAGATAGATAGATAGATAGATAGATAGATAGATAGATAGATAGATAGATAGATAGATAGATAGATAGATAGATAGATAGATAGATAGATAGATAGATAGATAGATAGATAGATAGATAGATAGATAGATAGATAGATAGATAGATAGATAGATAGATAGATAGATAGATAGATAGATAGATAGATAGATAGATAGATAGATAGATAGATAGATAGATAGATAGATAGATAGATAGATAGATAGATAGATAGATAGATAGATAGATAGATAGATAGATAGATAGATAGATAGATAGATAGATAGATAGATAGATAGATAGATAGATAGATAGATAGATAGATAGATAGATTATAAATAATATATCTATCTATGTATCTATCTAGATAGATAGATAGATAGATAGATAGATAGATAGATAGATAGATAGATAGATAGATAGATAGATAGATAGATAGATAGAGATTGATATATAAAGATACATATATAAATTAATAGACAGACAGACAAATAGTTAGACAGGCAGACGGACACACGAACAGACACACAAACAGCTGACAGACAGATTGGAAATTTCCTGAGTTTTGCCATGTAAAGAATGAATGTTAGCTAACTGTCAAGGGTTTAACTACAAGATTATATGTTGGCTGAAATGAATGTTAGCTAACTGTCAAGGGTTTAACTACAAGATTATATGCTGGCTGAAATGAATGTTAGCTAACTGTCAAGGGTTTAACTACTAGATTATGTGTTGGCTGAAATGAATGTTAGCTAACTGTCAAGGGTTTAACTACAAGATTACATGTTGGCTGAAATGACTGTCAAGGGTTTAACTACAAGATTATATTTTGGCTGAAATGACTGTCAAGGGTTTAACTACAAGATTATATGTTGGCTGAAATGACTGTCAAGGGTTTAACTACAAGATTATATGTTGGCTGAAATGACTGTCAAGGGTTTAACTACAAGATTATATGTTGGCTGAAATGACTGTCAAGGGTCTATAAACTACTAAGAATTTCAGAATCGTCACGCCCTGCTAAAAGTTTCCCCTTGAATTGATCTAAAATATTTGGAGATGTTTAATTTAATGATTTTTAACCTTTTCCTACTTACCTCTTCTTAAGTATAATCCCCCCCCCTCTTCGCGTTTATTCATATGAACATAAGTCACAACACACAAACAAACAACCTCGTATTGTTGCAGCATGCTCTTTTCCACACTAATCTTTTTTCAACGACAAATTTTTCAAGGAACCCTTTTCCTTGTTTTCTAAAACCATTTTCAAAGTAATGGCCTTTATTCGCCTAGGGTACCAAGGAGAAGAAGACCCCTCCCAATCTTTGAACAACCCCTGCACCCCCTTTTTACCTCTTATTAACACCTGTCTTTCATTTACTTAAATAATCTCCCTACCCCTTTACTTACCTTAATACTCACCTCAGTTCTGCTCAGAGGTAAGAGATTTACAGAGATCGATTATCAGCTAAAATATGCGATATTTTTAACAGCATGTTCCATGGTGTACAAGTACTGTACGATTTGGACTGGATGTATTAAAAAATAAAGGAAAAATCCAATGTTCTCAACGATCTTGGACATTAAATTGGGTTAAACGTATTTAATTATAATTATTATTATCAATATTATTTTGAGTTTAATCAATAATTATTATAATTTTTAGCAATTAATCAATTAATAAACTTAACCGACCTATCGATGACAGGTTTGTGTACAGCTGATTATGTACTCCAATGTACAGGTTGGCGGGCTGGGCCACCAGCAGGTCAAAACTTGCTCTGCTCGTTACAAACGTCTCAGCCTAAACTCAACCCAAGGTTAACACCATGGTTTAAAAGAAATTAAACCCGAATTTACGATATTATTTGGGGCAAAATAGTTGTTAGCAATAACAACTATTTTATTGAGAGTTGGGGTGTCGGGAATACAAAGAGAAAAAGATGTTTAGTAAGTTTTTTTTTCAATAAAAATAATCTGCATCTTCATATTTTACAAATAATATAAAGACTCTTATTTAAGAGACTGTTATAGTATGCTAAAGTTATCCTGCAGAGGGAGATCATGACTTATAATCATTTGACAAGGGTTGCCTTTATTCCTTTATCTGATTAATTATATGGAAGGAATCGTTGTTTCTCTACTTTGAAAAGTGTTCAATTCTCACAATTTTTATTTTCACTATTATAGAGAAACCACAATTGAAAATAATCAACACCAAAAGAAATAACCATGGATATCTCAATCATTTTTGATCAGACAGCAAAGCCTTTAAGGGTGCTTATGAGAATCAGACATTCCTGTCTATAAATGAAGGGTCACACTTGAGATTACGCCTAAAGTCCCTTTAAGGAAAAAGGGTTTTCTCATTTAGCATTTTATGACTTTCGTTTTCTACAAATGAATTTTTTTATTTTGTAAAGCTGAAGAAATCATCTGAAGTGTTTCGTAACGATTAAACGTTTTTATTTGGATATCGAGATTATCTTAGGGGAAAAGAAGAGAAGACGGGATGGATCAGGATGTAGGGGGTTTATAAAAGTGGTGGATTAGGACGGAGTGGAAGAGGCCAGGGATTATCGGAGAGGGATTATTACACAGGTGGTAGGAAGAGGGCAATGAAAAATCTAATATGAAATACACTGCCCCTTAATAAAAGACTGAAAATATTCTTATCAGGTAATTTAGAATTCCAGCCCTCATCTCACTCCCCCTTGGTATGTGATCTGCTACATTCTCCTGGCTACTTTGTATTGTTTTATGAACTTCTGTACCCGCCCAATTAGAGAAGAAAGAAAGAAGGAGTAATAAAATAAGAAAGGCATAAAATAGAAAATCAGACTGTGGAAAATATGAGAAAATACAGAATTGAAAGTGGTGAGAGAATCAAGTTGTTTTCGTCTTAAAGATTTTTTTCAAGTCAAAATTTATTTTTAAGAAAAAACTATAGTGGTAAAAATGTGGTAAATTAACAAAAAATCTAAACGCAGCGTGGGAGTGTGTCCGTCTGCGATGAAATCCCTTGAAGTAAAAGATAAGGGGTTAACCCTAAACTATTCAAAACAGTTTCTGTTTCCAATTAATGGATCTAGGGGAGGGAAGGGGGTTTATAGGGGAACTTTAAGACTTTGACAAAAACAGACAAAATAATCTAAAAATAGAAGAAATTCGCTTCGTAAATTCCTTCCGAGTGTTTAAATCGAAGGTGAGGGACAAACTATTTAGATTAGAAAATTAGATATAAAATAAAAAATCAGCTTGAGTTTCCTGGTTTAACAGACAAATGAAGGTACCAGTGTGTACTGTCGACAAATTATTTATCGACAGTCGACACGAAGTACTGTCTCCAGAAATCGACATACCCTGAAAAAAATATAAATTATTCAGTTAAAAAAAAGTATTTTTGTATTTTAAACACTATTTAATGTTTGATAAGGGTTTAGTTTAGTTTACAAATCATCCATGTTTTTCAGGTAAAGGAAGAGGAAACCAAAGAAAAAGAGAATAATTTACAATTAATTTTTTACAAAAGTTAACAGAGTTGGGATGCTATTTTACTTAATTGTCCCATGGGAAAATTATGTTAAGTTAACATTAAGCTACAAATATTTCACAATAGAAATAAAAATTTCCTATCTTGTGTAAAAATGTATGTAGGGTAGGATTTTAATTCGGAAATTGATACAACCGAAAAAATAAAAGAATATAAAAGTATAAAAATTAGAACTCCCATGATTATAAAGGACTATTTATGATTCCCCCCCCCCCCCTCTCCTTCTATTTCTATTGAAAGGACATGTATTGATTATTAGTAATATTTAAACAAAATAGTTAATCCATGGCTAGAAATCTAGGGTTTATACTTCAAATAAAACAAAGAAGATATCTAAATATTTTAATATTATACATACTTAAATAATGTTTAATTATTATCTAACTACTTAACAATCGCTTTAAATGATTTATGATGAATCTATATATACCTGTGATCCTGAACAAACGGTAGAATAAGATCCTGTTTCATTAATAGCACACACCTTACCCCCATCTGGTGTTCGCCACAAACAAAAAAACCATCTGGAAAAATAAACATTGAAAGTGAAATATTTTCCTATTAGCATCAAAACACTAAGACTTTGATATGACCTTGTTATATTTTGCTATATTTTTTTTATTAAGAAATTCACTCGAAGTTAGTTTTAGAGACTTTTTTCAGAAACAATTCATTTAATTTTTATTTTCATGAGGCATTTTTTTCAAAATATTATTAAAATGAAAATCTCTTTAATGGAAATTTCAAGATAATTTTAATAAATGGAATATCAAGGTCGTGTCAAAAATTTTAATTTTTTTATATTAAACATGAAAAACCGTGAATTATGTAGTAAAAGAATGCTTCTTGATTGTTAAAAAACTTACTTATTCTCCGATGTGCATTCAAATGTTACATTTTCTCCAATCCCTGCAGTTTTCAATCCAGTCACCAAACTATATACGATAATATTCAAATATACAGAAACCACTTTTTTTAATAAGAGAGAAGGTAAAAAGTGCCAGGAACCGTTGCTTCATTTTACCCCCCGTTTCAAATATATTTATTGGTTTATTAGACGCAAAAGGAAAAATGTTGAAACTTCACTGTTCTTAGGTTGGTTTAAAAGAAATTTTAGGGACTATTATGAATATTAAATGAAAGGTATACCCTGCTAAACCATTTTCTCACAGAAAAAATGTCAAAGGATTCATCCATTGCTTGTCTATTACTGCTAAAATGTCGTTGTTGTTACTTGAAAAAGGTTAAAAGAGGAATCATTTTAAAATTAGGAATTGGAAACTCATGTTTATTGGATGTTATTGATGGAAGCTGAGTTCTCAATCAAAACTAGGAGGTAGGGGGGGAGGGGGTTGGAGTTAATATTTAATGATGATGTGTAGATACACATGTTTATTTGTCAGGGGATTATGTACTGTGTACATGTAGGGGATTTATACTAATGATGCTGTATAGAGTAAACTACTCAATTATTAATTATTATAATAATCAAAAATAATTAGACCATCATATTGTTGTAAAGGGGAAGGAAATGGATAGAAAAGGGGGAGGAGAGGAGGAGAAAGGAAAGGGGGGGGGGTGGTGTAAGATAATTACCCCTGCAATACCTAAAGCTAAACCCGAAGAATATGAGGCCTAGAAAGCCAGGTCTGATCATATTGATTCCGTTAATATTTGTGCACTTCAAACCATTTTATTCTAAATCACGAGATATCATAATTTAAACTTAGTTCAATTAAACTTTTACATGTTTTACGACAACTTTTTAGCTTATTCAAACTTTATTTCACTTGTTCATCAAACATTGGGGTACTGCCTTAAACCATATACATAAAATTAGTAGTTGATCTTTTTTTGAAAAAGTCTTTTTATAAGTGAATTTAAAATTGTTTTCAAGATTTGAATCAATTTTTCATATAAAGCCATTTTTTTGAAAAATTATCTATTTATATTCAGCTTGTGTGTCCAATTCCATGATGTTTTTTTATGTTTCCGTTTTGACAGGTTTTTAAAATTTGACAATGAATGTTTAGTTATTAGTTCTGCTCAGAGGTAAGAGATTTACAGAGATCGATTATCAGCTAAAATATGCGATATTTTTAACAGCATGTTCCATGGTGTACAAGTACTGTACACGACCAATCAGCAAACATCTGTATTCAGGGATATTTAAGGATCCTTTGGATACGAAACACAAAATCTTCAAAAAAAGACTGAATTCATAAATGTTATGTTTCATGTTCAAAATTGGAGTATTTCTTTAAAAGTTGTAAAACGAATGGGTATTATGTTCAACATGTAGCCGTGAGATGGCACTCTCAGAACCTATCAAAAAACCGTAGCAAGTCGTGCCGGGTCAACATAGGCCTACGTAGCCCACCCTGTGAAAGAAGATAATCAGTCTGTGTAGTCTGTGGTTCTGCTGTTAAAGCTATAGTACAGAGCTTCCCATATCATATGTGTACAGAAGTAGCAATTTCTCTGCTGTGCATCACGGGATCAAGTATTGATATCCATCATGTGTCCACCTTCGGATTAATTTAAATTCTCTCCGATATCCCGTCATGGTCATACTCTGCAGGAATACTTTTAATCTATGGATCAAGCATTGATCCTCCAATTTTAAACTACTCATATTGGATATCGAGCTACTTTTTTGTGTTTGTTTTTAATCTTTGTGAAGAAACAATCTCAAGAACTGACGAGGGTCAACCCAGACCGAAATATATTTTCATTAAATGTGGAACTAACATCTACTTTTTTACTCTACAGAGGTTTGGTCCATCACCATCACCGAATTTTAAATGTTAAAGATTAATTATATCCACACAAAAGTAGTTCCTATCTCGGAAGACTCAAAGAACTGGATATTTTCTATCTTAGTGTTCATGTGTTTTAGTGTTCATGTGTTTAGTGTTCATGTGTTTTAGTGTTCATGGGTTTAGTGTTCATGTGTTTAGTGTTCATGTGTTTTAGGGTTCATGTGTTTTAGTGTTCTTGTGTTTAGTGTTCACGTGTTTAGTGTTCATGTGTTTAGTGTTCATGTGTTTTAGTGTTCATGTGTTTTAGTTTTCATGTGTTTTAGTTTTCATATGTTTTAGTGTTCACGTGTTTAGTGTTCATGTGTTTAGTGTTCATGTGTTTTAGTGTTCATGTATTTTAGTTTTTATGTGTTTTAGTGTTCATGTATTTTAGTGTTCACGTGTTTAGTGTTCATGTGTTTTAGTGTTCATATGATTTAGTGTTCATGTGTTTTAGTGTTTACGTGTATAGTGTTCATTTGTTTTAGTATTCATGTGTTTTAGTGTTCTTGTGTTTTAGTGTTCACGTGTTTAGTATTCATGTGTTTTAGTGTTCATGTGTTTTAGTGTTTACGTGTTTAGTATTCACGTGTTAAGTGTTCACATGTTTAGTGTTCACGTGTTTAGTGTTCATGTGTTTTAGTGTTCATGTGTTTTAGTGTTCATGTGTTTTAGTGTTCACGTGTTTCGTTTTCATGTGTTTTAGTGTTCATGTGTTTTAGTGTTGTTTATGTGTTTTAGTGTTCACGTGTGTTGTGTTCATGTGTTTTAGTGTTCATGTGTTTTAGTGTTCACGTGTTTAGTGTTCACGTGTTTAGTGTTAATGTGTTTTAGTGTTCACGTGTTTAGTGTTCACGTGTAAAGTGTTCATGTGTATAGTGTTCATGTGTTCACGTGTTTAGTGTTCAATATGTGTATGTGTTTAGTGTTTTAGTGTTCACTTGTTTAGTGTTCATGTGTTTTAGTGTTCACGTGTTTAGTGTTCATGTGGTTTAGTGTTCAGGTGTTTAGTGTTCACGTGTTTAGTGTTCATGTGTTTTAGTGTTCATGTGTTTCCTGATCTGTTGTTTTCAAACTTTAAACTCTTTTTAGCCGACTTTTGTCAAAACATTTCTTGCGAAAAGTAAGCTGAAGTTTTAGTTGAAGGGTGGATGTTTTCGGCCATATCAGTTTAAGGATTTGTTTTTAAACGTTCTAACTTTTTTCCCTTTTTAATTACTTAACTTAAAGGGATTGTTAACAAATCTTGAACATTTAATGAGCAATGTTCGATAAAAAAGAGGTGAGTCCAGAAAAAATAGAAAGTTTTTATTTGTTTCTGTTATTTAGAATCAACTGTTCTCCGCATCAATATTTTTACAGAAACATCGGATAGAATCAACAATTAAGATAATTTAAAATTCGGTGATGGTGATGGACCAAACCTCTGTAGAGTAAAAAAAGTAGATGTTAGTTCCACATTTATTGAAAATATATTTCGGTCTGGGTTGACCCTCGTCAGTTCAAACGATATAATAACCATCAAAATTAAGATAATATGTGCATCGCGGGCAATACAACAAGATGACACATTGATTCCGCACACACCTGGCATATTCAATTCTTTTCAAAAGATTTGCGATTAATTTAATTTTGAAGAATGCTGACTCGCTGAGGTTTGAATACTAGGGCGTGTCAAGTATCGATAAGAATGGGCGTAACACTGTACATGGCTTGTCACAGAAGAATGGGGCTCTTTCTCCTCCGTCCTGGTGAATTTTTCACCCTTTAATAAATTTCACGCTACTCCCCCTACTCTCCTTCCTCAATCCTAACTGCGATATCTCCATCTCTTTCATTTCTCCATTTCCACTTTATTTTTGTATACCTCAGCCGTACTCCCTTCTTCTTCCCTTACCTTACCCACATTGTGACCAATGACCATGACCCAACAAATCCCCCTAGCTGTCTTGTGCTAATAAACCATTAAATATTTACGGTTATATTTCTTTATAAATTACTTCATGGGAAATCAAGGTCAACATAGGCGATATCCAAATATTGTCACTTTCTGTTCAATTTTACATCGGTTTTTATTAACTCTAATCTGTTATCCAACAAATGAGAATGATAAGATGTTGTGTTCTGCGAATTAGGCCAGTTTTTGATAGTGTTACTATAACATCTCTTGCATGAATCCCTGAATTTTTGTTCTATTACCCGATATTTACATTCGTGTATAGTCTTTTATAACTAGTGTATCCCTGTATTCCTGTATTCCTGTATTCCTGTATTCCTGTATTCCTGTATCCCTGTATTCCTGTATCCCTGTATCCCTGTATTCCTGTATTCCTGTATTCCTGTATTCCTGCATCCCTGTATCCCTATATTCCTGTATTCCTGTATTCCTGTATCCCTGTAACCCTGTATCCCTGTATCCCTGTATCCCTGTATCCCTGTATCCCTGTATCCCTGTATCCCTGTATCCCTGTATCCCTGTATCCCTGTATCCCTGTATCCCTGTATCCCTGTATCCCTGTATCCCTGTATCCCTGTATTCCTGTATCCCTGTATCCCTATATACCTGTATCCTTGTATGTATCCCTGTACCGCTATATTGCTGTATCCCTGTATGTATCCCTGTACCGCTATATTGCTGTATCCCTGTACCGCTATATTCCTGTATCCCTGTATCCCTGTACCGCTACATCCCTGTATCCCTTTATCCCTGTATTTCTGTATTCCTGTATCCCTGTACCGCTATATCCCTGTATCCCTGTATGTATCCCTGTACCGCTATATTGCTGTATCCCTGTACCGCTATATTCCTGTATCCCAGTATCCCTGTACCGCTATATCCCTGTATCCTTGTATCTAAAATGAAGATGGTACTTGTTTATTAGTAATTTAAAACCTCTATTGAAGTTTACACAATATGTTTTGAATAGGAAACTAAATGTTATCCCCCCCCCTTCCTGCCCCCCTTGCTCTCACAACAAAACCTTGTCAATCCTTTAACCCTATCCCTGCCCGGCCCCCTGCCTCCCCCCCCCCCTCCAGGTGTATCCGGTTATATCCAAGGAATTATCAAAGTTCTGGGGAAATATCTGTTGAACAACAGAAACTTCAAGAGTAGAATACAATTTAAAAAAATTTCGTGTTTCTTTGCTTTGTCGTGTACTTAATAGAACTAACAAATTATGTTTTCTTCGGTATTTTCCTATCCCTTATATCCCTTATCCTTATACCTTTGCAACCTATTGGTGTAAACATTTGATATTTTAGTTTGACTATCATTGCAAACTGGTGGTGGTACACATTTTTATAATTCAAACTTTGAATATTTGATCCAACGGAAAAATTCATAGTTTGAAATATCAACGGACTACGTCATTATGTTGCAGATCTAGATAAAAGGTTTAGAAAATTAGAGTTTGAGGCCAGAAATCAATAACTTTTGCCAGAAATCTTTGAATTGACATTTAGCTTGACTATTTTGTGTTAAATATCGAATAGAATAAATAATAAATTATCAGACAACAAAAACCAAAAACTCTATTATAGACTTGTGTGGTTTTCTTAGAATCGATTCGTCAGTATAATTCACTAATTTTTTACATCTTTGGAAACATTTTTTATTCACGTAGATTTTTTAATTCTAACATATTTCCCAACGTACCTTCTGATTAAAAACAAATTTTTAATCTTGTATTTAAAGTTTTAATGGTTTAATTAATCCTGATCTTTATTAATTAATTCAGAAATAATGTTCTCTGTGTTTTTAAAAGATTTGCATAAATTAGCAAGATCACAATCTCTCCTCAGGTTAAGAGTCAGTTTACAAAAAAGAATTGATTACAAAAGTTTTCCTCGATATTTATATCTATATCTGTTTAGTATAAACAAGTTTATAAATCATCCAATCAGTTCACTCACTTCATTTTATAATTTTTCGCGTTTTCTTAATTTCTGAAAGTAAAAAAAGTAGATGTTAGTTCCACATTTATTGAAAATATATNTATATTCCGTTCTCTTGATGTCACCATGCATAAGGTTGGCTGTCTACTATTTCTCCGTAGTGGAGAAGTAGTACAAACCCCGTGTTTCTACCTGAACCCGGAGCTAGAGCCCAGAATACGGATACTAGAACTGGAGCTACGGAGTCTATCCGTCCCAACCTCACATCTTTACACGGACAAGGAGAGCAAATAACAATATTCTAATTTACAGTTTAGTTTTGTATCTAACACTTTTTCATCCGTTTTCAAAATATTTTGAAAATCACCTAATTCCAGAATTGTATACAAGTTATTTTGTTGTTCTTTGTTAAAATATATGGAACATTAATACATCATTTATTTTTTAATGTTTCATTTACGTATTTTCATTCATTATTCCCCGAACCCTACTTTCATGTGGAACGCAAATACATGGAAATAGAAACCTGCCCCACATAAAAACATGGACAAAATAGAATTTAATCTGTAAAGTATATCTGAGAGGAATAAAGATAACTTCAGATATAATACAAGACGACCTTTAAGTCTACAGAAGTGGTTTCTGTACTTCTGCAAAGTAAGTCTTTGGTCGTTTTAAGTTAATAATTAAGTCCATTAATCTTTGAGTCTGTAAGTGAGTTCTAAGGACAGAACTGTTGTACATCCCTACAAAAAACTCTTATAAGTATTCTTGTGTTTCGTCAGCTTAAGTTAATTCCTAAAACATCTCAAAAGACCCGACTAATCAGATGCAGCAAAAAATATGATCTCGGCCAATGAGATAACCAGTCAACAAATTAGGTAAATTACAGATCTTTTGCGCTATAAATCTCGGGATCAATCATTGATCTCTTATTATATTCAGATCTACAGATTCATCTAATTCCTCAATGATATCCGGTGTTGGACAAACCCTGCAGGGATAGCTGCAGACTGTAGACTGTAGACTGTTGACTGAAGACTGTAGACTGTATAGACTGTAGACTTTAAATATCTGTATATTTTTATATTTGTCTATGTGCATAAATATTTGTCTTTTTGTCTGATTCCAACAAAGGATTCTTTTATAATTATATTTAAATTTGAAGAAACAGAAGAATTAATCTTGTCAGCTGCATCTGACCAAAATGAAGAATAAAAGTTTATCAGAGCGACATCTGTCTTCTTCCTCGCACTGTAAAACACTTCCTAACACACACAAAGAGGAGGGAAGGGGGTTAAATTAAGCTATTTATTGTAAGTTTAACTGCACTAATCTTATATAGTTTTGTATTGCAGGCAATACAATACAATTAAATCATTATCAAACGTTTGAATGTTAATAGATCATTAAAAAACATCGGTAATAATCCTATAAAGGAAGGTAACCAAAAAAGAGAACCGAGCAATGAGCATGTACGATGAAGGATGAAGGATGAATGATGAAGAACGAAAAGACGAAGGATGAAGGATGAGCATGCAGGATGTGACCTATGCGTGTAGGTTTCAGATATCAACATGTCGAGCTGTATCAGTATGGATCAATCCAGATTAATTATTTATAATCCTTCAACAATCTCAATCCGAGGATTATACTGCTACAGGTTACAATTCATAGTATTACAATCAATCCTAAGATATTACCGATAGGGAAGATATGATCGATAGAACCGATAGGCCCGATCTGACCGATATGACCAATTTGACTGATTTGACCGAAAGGTCCAATACAACCGATCTGACTACAATATGACCAATAGTTTATACAAGAGTGCATGGAAATCATCTTTCAAAATACTGTTCTACTAAATCATCTATAATCCTATATCTTGACCCTTCATCAAGGAAAATAAAAAAAAATATAAATGTGCAATGAACTGATGACGTATGGTTTATTCAAGCCCCCAAATATCATAATAAGTGGCAGAACTGATAGTGAAAATATCTAAAAATACTTAATAAACCCCCTTTCCCTTTTCCAGGGATTCATGAATCGCTAAATTGCAAAACAGGGTGGACTTCTTGCCCCCCTACAGGAGGGGGCAAGCCTTCTTAAGGGAGGGGCATGTGCCCCCCGCCCTAGTTGCGCGCCTGAACATGTCGCGATGTTGTGACATTTAACAGATTTGAATCAATAATACTTTTCAAGCATTTACACAATTTGGTAACAAAACAAGCTTTTTGTATTTGCTAGAATTTAAAGAATGAAACATTAAAAATGTAAAAAAATATATTCTGTTCCTATATTTCAAAATATTACAACTTATAAGATTGAAAAATTATAACATTTTTTTGTTCTTGCAATTAAATTGAACAAAAAACAGAGGAAAATATTTTATCTAATATGGAGAAAACTGAAAATAATACTCTCTATATTTGAAAGTATAATGTTTAAGTTATGTATAAGTATTTAAAACATATTTTAGAATATTTTGAAAGATACAAATATTTATTAGTGATTCATGCTGTAATAGATTCGCGAGATTGTGTATAGTTCAACTATCTGTATTATCTATGTTTTGATTTGACCCTGACCGGCCATTCCGGTCAATCTATATTTACCTGTATCAATAAATTAGTATAGTATGAATCGTTGTTTTAGACAGACGTATAGAGCCAGGATTGGATAGAGATTGAGTCTGGATAGACTTGCTATTAGAGTTAGAGTCAAGTATTGAGAGATTAATCGGGACCTAGATCGTTAAAATGCAATTATTCTGTAAATTATGTAAGTGCGTTTTGTTCTGAATTTTTGAATATTCTCAAATTATGAATTGTTTAAAAAGTTGGTTTATATGTTCCAAAACTTGTTCCAAACTCGAATTTGTGATATATGGCAAAAATGGAAAACCTTGAATTGTTTCGAAAATTGTATTGGCTTTTCTTGAAAATGAACGGTCACTCACATTTTTAATTTTAGAAAAGAAGTAAATAGTATTATTTGTAGTCCTCGTCGTGCTTAATATTATGTTATACATAGTTTCTTTCATTGATATTAGCTCTCGGCAAAGGAAGAGTTACTAGAATGTTGATCATAATATTTGTTCCAAACCTGACATTCAGTGTCAGGTTTAAAACATAAGCACGGATTGGAACTTTCTTCCCCTGTATTTACTATAAGTTATTGATTCATCTAGAGTGAAAAAAATGTGTAATGATCTTAAGAAACGGTCCAATTTTGAAAATGTTACCGTTAAAACATTGAATATCGATCAGTTTATTTACAATTCTTTACTTTAATGAATAATTTCTTTTTTTGAAAAAAATCTTGAAATTTTTATCATATGCTATGATGCTTCTGTTTTTTTCTTCTATAAATCTTCTTTTTTTAGGCAGGTTTTTAAGAATAAAATGAGAAAACGAAATCGGATCTATGTATAATTCTGCTTTTGTCTAAACACCAAATTCGGGGAATTTTTCCACACACCCTCTTTTCCATTTCATAATTGAGTTTTGACTCATTTTTACAAACTGTTATGGAAATAATGTTGAGTTTTAACAATTTAAAGGAAAACAACTGTCCAAAACAACTGAGTTTTGGCCACAAACTAAAATTTTCTAATCCCTATCTTTGCAACATGGCTGTGTAAACCTTTGATATTTCAAACTTGGACTATAGAAATAGATTAAAGGTCCATCCGACCTATAAGGTTTCAAAGAACTTTAAAGGTACAGGGTGTCCCAATAAACATGGGAATTCAGTGACGATTTTGATATCGTATTTTTGAATAATTCTTTGATTTAATATAGTGATACCTACTGCATGAGAAAGCAATAATCCGTAATATTTTTGTCTGCTATGTTTACAATGTGTTTGTTTATGTTACCGTTTTCATAAAATAAACTCTAGCAGACATAATAATAAGATGGCTTTTGAAATTAGGCATTGCAATGCTAATTCATAACAAAGACGTTATAGAATTCGTCACTGAATTCCCATGTTTACTGGGACACCCTGTAGTATTAAAATATAATTCTTTATGTCTTTTCTGAGCAATCATGCAGTTTTACTTCTTTTGATTCTTATTAATCAAAATAATTTAAATCCATTTTAACCTTAAACCAGTCATCATTGCATGGGAATACATGGGAATATGTAATTAATGAGATGAGTAAGGGCAGATGGATACTTGATAGTGGATAAATTAAAACGAATAGAAGACAAAATATTTATATTATATACAGGGTTATCTACAAAGAATGAGACAAAAAAGAAGACCCAAAACTTTTTATAATACGATTTCATTCTGCTGCCTACTAAATAGTCTTTTGATGGTGAATCTTTTGTGGGTATCCCTGTATATAAAGGAAATAAGTTGAAATCAAAATTTTGTTTTTACATGAAACAAAATTATCCCCCTCAAAGTCTGTTTTCCTCCTATTAAAAGCTTCTTAAGTCTTGACAAGATTTTATCTTGTGAAAAGTTTCGCTACAAATAAATTATTCATCTAAAAGGCGGCAACATTAAAAATTTGGTGTTGCAATTTGTCAAGCCAATCTCTTAAATTACTGTTGTTTACCAGACATTCATGAAAACAACTTTATAAAGAAAAAAATTATAGAACAAAAAAAGTAAAGAACAAAACAAGCGGGCTGGGGAACCCTACCCCCCCCACCTTTCATTACTTTTTTTGGGAGCGTATCGGTATATTTATTAATTTTAAGTGAAAGGTTCTAGAAAAGTCTATTTTGAAACTTGTTTGAACTGGTTGTTTTACAGTTCCAAAAATACCATTTAATTAATTGACGATTAATAAATATTTAATCCTATAATTAATTTCCTGCCTGCTGCATGAGACAGACTTTTTATTTTCTAATTATTGGGTTTTACACTCTTAATGACAGAATTAATTTGACATTTTACCAAACCAGACTTTAGACCAGCGGATATATCATCCTCTCTGCACAGTGAGTTTATAGAAAAAGAATAAAAATACTGTTTTTTGTCTCTTATAATTAAATGAACATAGGTGGACAGCTACGCAAATTAAGATGTATTTTTATTAAAACAAATGGTTTATTTTACACCCCCCCCCCCTCCTTTACTTAATTTGAGTCGTTGCTCTTAATCATGCCAGTCTTAAGAAACCGACTTTTTGCAAAAATCCTTATATCGTCGTAACCCGGAGTCGTACATCTTAAAATATACATTCTTCTAGATCGATCAGTTTAAGTTTGAAACATAATAGGTCTCAACTCTACACATCAGATTGCAAAGATATAGGGATAAGAAAATTTTTGTTTTGTGGCACTTTTTCACTTTTAAAAATTAGAATATATAATATAAAGAAACTCAGTTCTTTGATTTATTAAATTAAAGAAACAGTCCTTACTTCTGTTCAAGATCAATAAATATTTAATGAGAAAAGCATGGAAAATCGATTCTTATACATTCCAACCTTTATGGTTTATTATTACTGTGGTACAAACAGAGCTAGCTGTATAAAAAAAGATTTTCTTTTTTGAAATTTCAGTATTTTTACAAAGATCAACCATTTTTTTGTTTTTTAAACATCCATAAATTATGGATATAAACCTTAAAATCTTTCATTAGAATTAGAAGATTGAATATGTTCTTTTGCATCGAATATAGCCTTTAAATGATCGAGCTACTATATAACTGATTTAACAAAGAAAAACAAAGGAATTAAGTCTTAGCCTGCACAAAAATCAATGTTCATTATACCTATATCTCTAAAACTAGATGGTGTAAACCTTAGATATTTCAAATTTTGATTACTTGATGAATCAGAATTCATAGCTTGAAGTATCTAGGGTTGACAACATTGGGTTGTAAAGGTTAAGGGAATACAAAATCAAAGTTTGTGGCAATGACTCAATTCCTTTGAAGTGGCAGGGAACCAAGATTGAAAGAATAAAGTGTGTAGTCGTTTTGATTTTATTTGTATAAACCTGTATTTTCTGCAAAAGAAATAAAACCAAACTGTATGGAATAAACAACTGCAATTATAATGACCGTCCAAATGTGTCGTAATTGTTAATTTACGATTCTGAAGTAATCGTCTAGGTGTATTTTTGAACCCAAAAGAAGAAGACAAAAATTAACGTGGGCTTAAGCTCTTGCACCTTCATGCTTGTATTTTCTTTAAGATGGTGTTTACAGAAAAGTTTAGTTTCTTTATCTGCATCAAATGTAATCTTTTTGTTATAAATCAGAGCTTTTACAAAATAAGAAGGAAGTATCAGAGGTCTATAGGCTGAATTAGAATTAAAATCAATATTAAGAATGCATATAATTCATTTGCTAAACTGCAAAAAGGAAAAGATCCCTTCAACATTACTTGAAAAATTCAATTATTGAAAGGCATGTTTCCCCCAGGGAGTAAGGAATAGAAGGGAGATATAACTGACGGGGTTCGCCCTACCATATGATTATACATGCTTTACAGACGAAGTACTCCATTTGAATAAGAAATATTTAAATGTCGTCTTATGCACAATTACATGTATTCATATATTATATTAAATAAGATTGTTTTTATTTATTATGGTAAAGTAACTACATTTAAAAAATTAAAAGACGACCTTTAAAAAACTCTTTTTCAAATGGAGTACTTCGTCTGTAAAGCATGTATAATCACATGGTAGGGCGAACCGCGTCAGTTATATTTCCCTTCTATTCCTTACTCCCTGGTTTCCCCATTCCCCCACACACTGTAAAATGTCAAATTTGCAGGAACTTTAGAACCTTAGAACCACGAACAAAATGTTTGCTTTTTGTAGTATTAATTCTAATCCAGACACTGCACTATGGGGGGGGGGGGCTATGAGCTCAGCCCCCTGGGATCAGTGAAATATGTCAGAGGAATTTACAGGCCTAAACAGCTAGCCTCCCACCTTTGAAATACAATTTGTTAAACCCCTCTCCTTGGACGAATTTCTAAATACGCTACTGAATACCAGATTTAATAATTCACTTACGCATCAAGTTCTTTCGAAAAATACAGTTTCATTGATAAAGGTAATAAAGCGTTAATAAATTCAAGACGACATTTAAAGTTTTATCTTGTCGGAGAATACAAGGTGTCCCACATCAAATTAGACCGCGTCAATGGGTCTATATTACGATTTGGGGGACAAATCAGAAAATTTAAGAAAAATGAATCATTTTGAAGAGTTTAATAAGGCTAATAGATTTTTTTTGCAGAAAATGCTAGATTTTTTTAGTATAATTTGCGTATTTAGGTGTTAAAGATTGGAGATAATCTAATATGATATGGGACGCTCTGTATCATAAAGTATAAGGGGATATCCCTATCTATCTATGAAGTGATAGAATGCTCCCCCTAATATAAGCTTTATACAGTAAGACCAATAATACTGAAGTATAGAAAAACGACCATTTTGTCGGCACAAATTATGATATTAAATAGTTCAATGAACAGGAACTATGGATAAATAAATAAACATAGATAGCAAAATCACCAAGAATAGTACAGTCCGTGAACTAATACTTCTAGGGGTTAAAGTGTACTTCAATGATAAGCGGGGTGGTTTAGTGTTTTAATGGATTTCATAATTATTAAACCACTCAGGAGTGAATTTTATTTTGAGAATATCAAATTATTTCACTGAGCAATATATCATATTGACGAGAAATAAAGAATGGACATGGGAAGGACTAAACTATCTTAAATTTCTTTTTACAGAACTCATGTACACCACAAGTACGCAATGACAAAAGAACATCCAATGTTCACAACCGACCTAGTTAATCTATATAATAGGAATATCTTTAAAACATCTCTGTACATTTATATCTTTCAAGATGAAAAATTTCGTCTTATGCGCAATCTATCTTTATCTATGACAGGAACTCATGGCAACTGTGAAGAATGCACATGCAGATATATATTTCAACGAAAAGTTTGTTTTTTAAATTATTGATGACACTGCCTGCTTTTAAACAACATCATTGGAACATATAAGATTGCTTAAATGTTGCCTTTCTATTCCAAATTTTAATGTGTTCCATTTTACCAAAAGCAATTTTTACTTTACCAATTTCCAGAAATGTGCATTTTGTGTTTGAAACATTTAAACGAGCGCTTTTGTTATGAAATATTCCACTTAATACTAAATACTGAAGACAATTTACTGTTATTTTTGAAGTTGAAGAAATTTTCATAAGGCTCCATCATTTTTGGGTGTTAAATGTGTTTTTTTGATTATCTTCTTACACAATAATGCAATTACACTTTCCCTTCTTTTTGGAGGAATATCAATTACAAGCTACCAACCACAATTTATTATTTTCGCTAAAAAAATATTTTTTCTAAAATATTAGAAAATGATTTCTGTCTAAATATCCGTTTCTGTGTCTAGGAGTAAAGTAAATTACACTGTAATTTGATCCAGTATTCTCAGTGAGGTTCAGCCTAAACCAGTCTAATTAACAGAAGTGACCCCCCCCCCTTCCCACACTGTAATTCATTTAGTAATTATCCCGAATTTACTTATTCATGTTGTTTTTTTATTGCTCAGCTACTAATGCAGCCTAGAGTAACTTTACATTCCAAAAAATATAGAAAAATAATATGTCCCGGCCATGCAGCATGAATATGAGCAAGAGTATGTCGTCTTCATGAGATATTTACGGAATTCTTTCTTTATATGTAATTTACGATTACGATACAAATAATGTATATTTGACATCATAAAGCAACTTTTTTACCGCAGATTGAGAATCTACCGCACACAATTGCTATGTTTCACGTTGATATTGGAGTATTTAAAATCATAACTTGAGTCTAAGGTTGTCTTCCCAGTTCACAGTTTTCAGGGTCCCGGTGAATAATTATGAAATACATGGCAATTCCAAAATGTGGCTTTTTTCTGGTTTACTAATTACGTTCAACTTTCACTTTATTAAATAAAACCAATGTATGGTATGTTTGTAATTTTTACAATATAAACTTAGATACCAAAGATCAAAAACGTTTCTCGATAGTTATGTTTAGTCGATAGGCTCACAGTATATAAATAATCAAATAAGTTCTGTGAATAAGCAAGTTCAAACACATGACCAAATAACTTTTATTTGGGATTAATGTCTGGGTGTTTTTATAATATGTTACCTTTAGCTAGGCAAACGTAACGCACGGAAAGATAAAAATGTAACGGCTAACATGGGTTCCTCAGATTCCCCTTTTAGAGACAGAAAACTCTTTAATAGCTGAGTAATGGAAGATTTTTAAGATACCACTGGCAACGCCGGGTATTTTGGCAAGTCATTGATAAAATATATTAAGTTTATATATTAGACTGAGGACTGAAGAAATAATAATAATTTTACTAGTTGCGCATTGATAGGAGAGGGAGTGGGAGTAGGAAACTTGGAAAAGAAACTTTAATGATTTATGATAAGTAAATAATTAGTAAATTTTCTTGAATAAATTATAAATAAATAAGTGAATACTTGATTAGCCAGTATGAATGCACGTTTATAAAACTTAAAGACTAAAGACAAGTTTTTCCAAAATGTCAAAATCTAGCAATTACTCTATTCGTCGTTAATTATGCACAGACATATACGAATTTCTTTGTAGTCCGATGGATTATGTTTTCTTTTTATATTATTTTCCAAAGTCTGAAAATTTATTAGCTACCAAAAATCCTCACACGGTCAAAAAATATCATTTTTTCCAAGGAAAAACCTTTAATCGCTCCAAATTGAAAGTTTCGGCTATGATTGATATCGAAATCGGAAGTTAAAAACAGTGTTATTTTATACAAAAATTCCGACCTCGGCTTAAAAAATGAAATTAAAAAAAACCCACTTTGAATCGCAAAATTTTAAACTTAAAATGAATTGATGAAAAAAGATTACAAAATGTCCTGGATGAATAGTATCCTCTGGGAATCAAACAAATCCAAACCAAACAGGAAAAAAAGCCTCTTTTACCCTGAAAGTAAGTTTCATGTTAATCGTCATATTAATTTTAAAAATAATCCTTTTTTTATATAGCCCGATATTTATGAAACAGATAAATTGATATAAGATGTTATTCAGAGCTATTTATGTGCTACCTATACCCCTTTCAACACTTTTCTCGATCGTTTCATTAATAACCTTAACTAAATTTTAATTATTTGCGACAAAGCTTATCAAAATAAGTTTATATAATTCTAGGCAATTATTCAAAGTTTAGGGATTATGAAATTCGCGTTTACGATCATATATATTTTATTAAAACAATATTCCACATTCTAATATAAATAAATTGGCATTTTGATTTAAAGCTATCCATAAAGCAGAAAAAGTGTAATTTTTTATTATGGTTTGAGTTTATTTCTAACATGATGTATTTCAGAATTAAGTATTTGCAACATACTCAAATTTTCTAATCCTTAAATCTTTGCAGCTTAATGGTTTAAACAGCTTTGATATTTTAAACTTAAATTATTCAATCTAACGCAATTCATAGTTTGAAATATCTGAGGTCTTCAACAATTGGTTTCAAAGAAATAGTGTTTAGAAAATCAGACTCAAGACTCTTCTTTTGTTCTTTAACTTCTAGACTATTACAAATTATGAATATAAATAAATATTTAATCATTTTTTTAAATGTTTAGGTCCCAGTCTTAGTAGAACATTTCCCCTAATTCCACAGACCCGCCCACTCATACCTAATATAGACAAGGTAACTAGGGTTAAATATAGACACGGTAACTAGGGTTAGATATAGACAAGGTAACTAGGGTTAAATATAGACACGGTAACTAGGGTTAGATATAGACAAGGTAACTAGGGTTAGATATAGACAAGGTAACTAGGATTAAATATAGACAAGGTAACTAGGGTTAAATATAGACAAGGTAACTAGGGTTAAATATAGAAAAGGTAACTAGGGTTAAATATAGACAAGGAAACTAGGGTTAAATTTAGACAAGTTAACTAGTGTTAAATAAAGACAATGTAACTAAGGCTAAATAAAGACAACAGGAGCGTACGAGGGTGGGCACGCGTGAGTGGGGGGTTCGGAGGCGCGGCCCCCCCTCGCACGCCACTGATAGACAAGGTAACAATAGGTTAAATAAAGACAAGGTAACTAGGGTTAAATATGCTAGGGTTAAATTTGTATTAAATATATAAATAAATAATTAATACAAAGTTACCATTAAATGAAATTTTTATTGTATTCCGTGCGTTTAGATATTTTATTCGTGATACCAAACACATCATTTTTCATGGAATTGTTTCTGTAAATTGAATCCTTGATAAAAATATTTATTCAAAATAAAAAAAAACTTTTATCCAATTGTAGGTTCACAAAAGAAAGGCTTTTCAATGTTTATTTAAAACGGAATCAAATTACAAATTTTTAGAACAATTAAGTACAGCTGACACTTTAATCATGATGTGCAAACAAAAGATATTTTTTAATTGCATTTATTTTTTAATTTACAACATACAAACGTGAGGTCAATTCTAAATTTTATAAATATTTTCAATAATTGAATAAATATTTCTCTATAATACAATGACGAAAAAATGAAAAAAGTCGATATAAAAAAATCAAAAAAACATGAATAAGCCCTTTACTTGCTGATATAAAATTCTGTATTATCCAAGTACAAAACCCCGTCTAACCACTATCTAAGACCTCCTAGATATACATCCTCATATCCTCTAATCCTCTCCACCCCGCCGTATCCTCGTATTCTTCTCTTCAGTAGATTCAAATCTCCCGCGCTATTCCTAGTACCCTTGTGTTTATTAAACACGTATATCCGGTTATTTTAGCACGTGCCCACGCCGTGCTCTTTTTCTATCGCGTTCTCAATTAAGTATCAAGATTTTCGACCTGTGGTTTGAATCAATGGATTCGGACGACAGAGAGTTACAGATCAGAGAGGTACTAGTAGCTACTAATCGTATATTTTAGAAGAAAAAAAAACTCGACAAAAGCTATTGCAAGGAAAACATTCATGGAGTATTTAGAATAAAAATCGCTAAGCAGAAAAATTATTCCCACATTTTTGATGCAAAACTTTATAACTTTGTGCACACAGTAAAGAAGGACACAAATTCACTTTGATTTAACCATTTTAAATGAGAAAATTACCCGTAAAATCTTATTATTCTTCACAAAAATGGAAAGGATAAAAGATAAAATGAGGAAATATATCTATAATAAATATGGATGAAAAGAGAAGTTTTATTGAATCTATTGGATTAAATTGTATTTTATGAATAAATTGAAAAAATATATCAATTGAATTCAGTACCCTCGAAACCATCGATCAACAATTTAACAAATTTTCTGAAATGTAACATTGAACATTCTAGTGTAATTTCGCAAATTTGTGATAAAAATACAAGAAAAAAAAAATGATAAAATTGAAACCATATTTTACAAAGTTTAATATTTGTTGTCGCTAAATGATCTCCTAGTATTACATAGATTTGATCGATGTAAGTTATATGTAGATACATTGCACTATATATTTTTATACATATACATATCAACTTTGCAATGTACAAGTCTTATCATGCACAACATTATCAGAGTAAGTTCAAATCTTCTAAAATCTTTTGAAATGATACAAAGTAATGTTAAAGAGAATTTATAAAAATGTAAATGAAAAGAAATTGAAAAAACGTCATAAACTATTTCAAAATAAAGATTTTAGAAAAGTTGTGACAAAAAAACTGTCAATTTTTATAAACGAGTATATATGGTACCGTTGGTAAACGTCATCTTGACATTTTAGATTTGCTATAGTTAATCTTGAAAGTAAAACTATATATTGCATGATACTGAAAATTATCTTAATTTTATGATTAGATTATTATCGGACATATACGTCTTGAATATAGATTAAGGCATTATCATAAAACTATTATTTACAGCTTCTCTTAGGATAAGGAAGAGGGATAGGTCGGTTTATTGGAGGATATGATAGGAATAGGAGAAAGGGATTGGAGGATATGATAGGTATAGGAGAACTAGATTGGAGGATTAGACAGATTTAGGAGAAGGAGATAGGAGGATAGGATATGTATACGAGAAGTAGATTGGAGGTTAGGATAGGCAAAGGAGAAGGAGGAGGACGGATAAGTATGGGAGAAGTAGGTATAAGAGAAGGGGATTGGAGGATAAGATAGGTATATGAGATGGGGATTGGAGGATATGATAGGTATAGGAGAAGGGGATTGGAGGATAGAATAGGCATAGGAGAATAGGATTGTAGGATAGGATTAGGAGAAGGGGATTAGAGGATAGGATAGGTAAAGGAGAAGGGGAATGGAGGATAAGATAGGTATAGGAGAAGGGGATTGGAGGATATGATAGGTATAGGAGAAGGGGAATGGAGGATAGGATAGGTATTGAAGAAGGGGATTGGAGGATAGGATAGGCATAGGAGAATGGGATTGTAGGATATGATAGGTATAGGAGAAGAAGATTGGAGGATAGGATAGGTATAGGAGAAGGGAAATGGAGGATAGGATAGGTATAGAAGAAGGGGATTGGAGGATAGGATAGGCATAGGAGAATGGGATTGTAGGATAGGTATAGGAGAAGGGGATTGTAGGAAATGACAGGTATAGGAGAAGAAGATTGGAGGATAGGATAGGTATAGGAGAAGGGGATTGGAGGATATGATAGGTATAGGAGAAGGGGAATGGAGGATAGGCTAGGTATAGCTAGGAGAAGGGGATTGTAGGATATGATAGGTATAGGAGAACTAGATTGGAGGATTGGACGGATTTAGGAGAAGGAGATAGGAGGATAGGATAGGCGTAGGAGAAGTAAGTTGGAGGATAGGAGGCATAGGAGAAGGAGGAGGGCGGATAAATATGGGAGATGTATATAAAATGATAGGATATGTATAAGAGAAGAGGATTGGAGGAAAGGAAAGGTATTGAAGAAGGACGGAAAGGTATATGAGTATAGGTATAGGAGAGGGAGATAGGAGGATAGCATAAGCACAGGAGAAGGAGAAAGAGGGATAGTTATATGAGAACAGGTATAAGTATAGGAGGATAATATATAGTAAGGGGGAAGAAGGGATAAGTGAATTAGGATAGGTATAAGTATTTGAGGATAGGATAGGTGTAGGAGAAAGAGTAGAGAAAGGAGGGATATTAGTAAAAGGAAGCCAAACTGAAACCGGTTGGTTTTGATAGTATTTTATTTCATTAAATTTAGTGGTTTTAAATGTATTTTGCACTTTATAGGATGATATGATATATGTATATAGATATAGATATAGATTAATATATGCAATGTATAGATATTTTCCAATGATAAAAAAAACTAAGTTCTTAAAACAAAATTACATTTTCTAATCCCTTTAACTTTGCAACCTGACGGTGTAAACCTTTGATGTGTTTCAAACTAGACCATTTTATCAAACATAATTCATAGTTTGTACCATCAAAGATCTACGACATCGGGTAGCAAAGATCAGAATTTGTGGTTAAATCTCAATCTTTAGCTTTAGAGAGGGTAAATTCAATGAAAACATTTTTATCTTACACATTGCTATTATTTAGGCAACAGAAGGGTTGTCTGAGGAAAAATTAGAAGAATATCGAGATATTTTCTCTTTCTTTGACAGGTCAGGAAATAGATCTAAATTAAAGGGAGCCAACGCGATAATTAAAAGGGGTATGGATTGAACTATAATTAAAATCGATTAAGATTTTGGATTCCATGTGAAGAGATTTTTTTAAAACCCGTTCAAGACTCATTCCAATCTCAACATTAGGAAGAAATTTTATTTACAATAAAGAATTAGCAGACCTGCGAACTTATTTGGTTGCAGACATTGCCAACCTTCGTAAAAAGGAATTGTGTTATTTAAAGCATTAATATTTCAAATTTAGAAAAATTCTACTTAGTTTGAAGTAGTCAGACCCCAAACTTATGTTACCAGTAGTTTTCAGTTTAAATCAAAACCTAAATAGTTTAATTAATACATTAGAACTTCTGTTGCATTTATAATCAAAGTTTCACAATAAACACTTTCTTTAAGATGCATTCTTAGAAATTAAATTATTTTGAACTAAACCTCTTTCTAGAGAAGATTAAAGTTAAAATCTAGAGAAGATTGAAATTAAATCTAGAGAAGATTGAAATTAATATCTAGAGAAGACCCACATTAAAATCTAGAGACGATTAAAATTAAAATCTAGAAAGATTAAAATTAAAATCTATAGAAAAGATTCAAATCAAAATCTAAAGAAGATTGAAATTAAAGTCTAGAGAAGACTAAAATTAAAATCTAGAGAAGATTAAAATTAAAATCTAGAGAAGATTAAAATTAAAATCTAGAGAAGATTGAAATTAAATCTAGAGAAGATTGAAATTAATATCTAGAGAAGACCCACAATAAAATCTAGAGACGATTAAAATTAAAATCTAGAAAGATTAAAATGAAAATCTATAGAAAAGATTCAAATTAAAATCTAAAGAAGATTGAAATTAAAGTCTAGAGAAGACTAAAATTAAAATTTACAAAAGATTAAAATGAAAATCTATAGAAAAGATTCAAATTAAAATCTAGAGAAGATGTAAATCCAAATCTTAGGTCGAATCCAATAGTTTAAAGACAATTCAGTTACTACTTTTTAAAGATTTTCCAAAACAAATCTATGAACTTTTCAATAGAAATTTAAAAGCAATTCAAATAAAAAGGAAATGCATATTAATCGCCACTAAAATTAATTTTTAATTCTTATATCTTTGCAACCAAATGTAGTAGACCCTTGATAATTCAAACTATGAATTCTGCTAAATCAAGAAGTCAAAATTTAAAATGTCAAAGATTTAAATAATCAGGTTGCAAAATTCTTTGCCACAAACTCCAATTTTCTAATCCCATATCTTTTTAACTGGGGAAGATAAGCATTTTCATAATTGAGAATTAAACTTTGTTTTGATCAGATGAAGGCTTCAAGGCTATCGTTTGAATAATGAATATATTTTCAGGGATGGAGGTGGGACGATTACTACAGTAGAGCTGGGCCAGGTTAAACAAATTCTTCTTTACAAAAATAGCATCTCAATAAAATGACTTTTGGAAAAATTTCTGGGCGCGGGGCAATTTATCTTATCTGTTTAAACAACATATATTTTATAAAATTTCTTGAAATGATAAAGAATCTACAATTTTCAATTTTATTCCAGTTTATCACCCTTTAAGGACCTGAATTAGTGAATTAATCATTTTTTACAAATGATAAACTAGCTAAAATATAAATGACAGTTTAAAAAAAATGCTAAAAAAATCACACTCTGTAAGGATGGTACACAAGGGGGGGGGGGATTTCTTTGCGCCCAGCAGCCCTCCCCCCCCTGGGAAAAAAGTTCTTTGCAAAATGAGTCCTGAAAGCATCTAGTTAGTAATGCAAAAAAACTTACTTTTAATTTATTTATGACGACATTTAAAAATTTAATTATTACCAATGGGGACGATTCGAAGTTTTTAAACTAAAACTGAAATTTTCAAGGTGATGCGGACATTTGGCTGGACACCTACAGAAGGAGAGCTTCAAGTACAGATATTACAGCTTTACAGGGGGACCAGTCAATACATCAGTCTTATTACAGCTTTACAGGGGGACCAGTCAATACATCAGTCTTATTACAGCTTTACAGGGGGACCAGTCAATACATCAGTCTTTTTACAGCTTTACAGAGGGACCAGTCAATACATCAGTCTTTTTACAGCTTTACAGGGGGACCAGTCAATACATCAGTCTTTTTACAGCTTTACAGAGGGACCAGTCAATACATCAGTCTTTTTACAGCTTTACAGGGGGACCAGTCAATACATCAGTCTTTTTACAGCTTTACAGAGGGACCAGTCAATACATCAGTCTTTTTACAGCTTTACAGGGGGACCAGTCAATACATCAGTCTTTTTACAGCTTTACAGAGGGACCAGTCAATACATCAGTCTTTTTACAGCTTTACAGGGGGACCAGTCAATACATCAGTCTTTTTACAGCTTTACAGAGGGACCAGTCAATAAATCAGTCTTTTTACAGCTTTACAGGGGGACCAGTCAACAAATCAGTCTTTTTAAAGCTTTACAGGGGGACTAGTCAACAAATCGTTTTTTTGTACAGCTTTACAGGGGGACCAGCCAAAAAATCATTTTTTTTACAGCTTTACAGGGGGACCAAACAAATCAGTCTTTTTACAGCTTTCAGGGGGACCAGTCAACAAATCAGTCTTTTTAAAGCTTTACAGGGGGACTAGTCAACAAATCAGTCGTTTTACACAGCTTTACAGGGGGACCAGCCACCAAATCAGTCTTTTTACAGCTTTATGGGGAACAGACAACAAATCAGTCGTTTTACAGCTTTACATGGGAACCAGTCAACAAATCAGTCATTTTACAGCTTTACAGAGCCAACAAATCAGTATTTTTACAGCTTTACAGGGGGACCAGCCAACAAATTAGTCTTTTTACAGCTTTACAGGGGGACCAGCCAACAAATCAGCCTTTAACAGTTTTACAGGGGGACCAGTCAACAAATCAGCCATTTTACAGCTTTACAGAGCCAACAAATCAGTCTTTTACAGCTTTACAGGGGGACCAGTCAATAAATGAGTTTCTTACAGCTTTACAGGGGGGCCAGTCAATAAATAAGCTTTTTTTGACAGCTTTACAGGGGGAATAGTCTTTTTACAGCTTTACAGGGAAACAAGCCAACAAATCATTCTTTTACTGAGGGATCAGTCAATAAATCAGTCTTTTACTGAGGGATCAGTGAACAAATCAGTCTTTATATGAAGAAGAATTCAGAAATTAAACGAGGTCAACTTCAAGGCTAATCTCGCGAGTTACTTTATTATATCTCTTTTTTTGTAGAAATTCACAAGTAAGTTTTTTTTTTGACTCTTTTCATATAAAGAGTTCATTAAAATTACGATTTTTATAAATTTTTATATGGAACCAAAAATTAGGCTTTATAAAATATACTTAATTAATTCAGAAACAGGCTGTTTGAAGTAAAAATGCTAAGCTTAGCGAGAATACTCTTATTATTTTCTTATTTGTTAATGAAAGCAAAGTAAAATATGTAAAAAAAGTATATAAAAATGTGTGTAAAGATACCATTTTATAATCACTATTTTGATTAAATGTATTAGTAAACAAATGATCTGTTATTTCTTGTAATTAGTTAATTACACTGCTGCTAGAAAGCTAGATAATTGAATTAATCAATATACAATACAGGTTGATAATAAAAAGAATTGGATGATGAATATCCACGGGTAAAAATGAAGAGTTTTGATAAATAAATGGATCCATTTCTAGGATAGTTGAAGAAATAAATGACAATGGTTGAATGAATAAATGTTAAGGAGTTAAACTATATTTGGCAGTCTACCCTGAAACCATCCTTTCCTCTTTTTAAGAAGTGGTTCAATCAGTTGGATCAGGATAATGTTAAGGGATTAATGTCTAGGAGCTGATTAATGAGATAAATCAGGATGGGAATGAATGAATGAATGTCTAGGAGCTGATTAATGAGATAGATCAGGATGGGAATGGATGTATCAGCTTTAATGAATTTGTGTGGCTGATGACTAGGTATAGTAAAGAAGTAAATTGAAAAGATGTTAAATCAATTTTGTTTATTTGTTAACCAAGGAAATAATTCTAGACTTTAAAGATTTAAGATTATGCTACAATATTACAATAAATGGTGTAAATGATACTGTAAAAATAAAAATATTTCCAAAAAAGTCTATTTTTATTTATTTTGTATTTCCTTAATTTATAGGTAATCGTGTATTCCTGAAATGCTTCTACGAATCAATAGTTTTTAAATAATTAATAAATAACTCCCCCTAGTTTTATTATGCAAGTAAATGTCATCATGAACTATCAGGAAGCTAGACATGTATAAAGAGTATACAGGGGTAACCAGAATACTCTGGAACGATTATCGTATATTTTCTTTGTTTGATTTTAAATATTGTAACATCTGATACACGCTATTCAAATTTTAAAAGTATGATATTTTGTAATAAAAAAGAAAGTAAGATGGCGTCAATGTATTCCACTGATTTCTGGTTAACACTGTATGAAAAAGTTTTCCGTGATTTTATTTTTAAATCACTGGTAAAATTATTTGCTTAATTAATGCATCAATAACACACTTGATGTCTTAACATTCACAATTTTATAAGATGGACTGTACAAAAAAAGTAATTTTAGACCCGTCTTTATTCGTTGACAAACCCTACAAACCTTTTCTTTGGTAAACATCTCTTTGCATTTATATACTCATATTAAATCAATAATATGTGTACATATTATTGTACACAATTCAGTGTGCATACATCGACTTTAGCGGTTTGTACATCGAATTGTGACTTACGAACAGACATAGATAAAAACTTGATCTAGTAGAGATTAGTAACTATTATATTTTACTTTTAATTTTAAATATTTTATTTAGGGAAATCCATGATACTGATATAGAAGAAGAAATACGGTACAAAAATTATCTTTTTTACATTGACTTTATTGAATGTTTAATGATAGAATATAATTCATTCTTCACTTCGCTTAATCGGTGTTTTTATAACTTTTATCATTTTAGTTTTGGAACCTAGAAAAATAATTTTAAAGTAAGAATGTCACAGGATATCTGTTTAGCTTTGATTAAAATAAACTGATGCTGCACTTTTTCAGCCTAATACAGAGTGTGGCACTAAGCATGAAAGTAGCAAGAAGATTTGAAATTTGTCTTTAATCTTTAAATTTGTTCTTGACATTTCAAAGTTGTATAATAAGGTTGGTTACTCTCGATGCGCTCCAATGTACGGAAAATGTCGTCACCTCAGATAGATAGATAAAAACCTAAAATGACGTAACTCTCGCCTCTATATCCAGTGACGTCAAATTATAGTTTTTATCTTAGGAGACGACATATTCCGTACATTGAAGCGGTCGAGTAACCAACCTTATTATACAACCTTGTGACATTCAGTCGTCAATGATTATTGAAAAACGAAAACCACAAAAATCATCGAGTCATTTCTGAAATGTGGTCAACCAAATTTGTGTTGTTAATATTACTGGAGATACTAAGGATTCTGTTCAGTATTCAATTTTAAACCAATAATGTCCAAATCTAAATAAAATTCTTCATATCTCCGGTAATAATGAAATCAGACCACATTTTGAAAATGCCAAGACTATGGGTATTTTTTATCATTATTTATTAACTCTAGAATTTTACTCGTAAAATTAGGTTTAAGAGTAAAGTACGCATATTATTTCAAAGATAAAAGACGACCTACAAGTTATCTTGCTAAAGTCATGTTTCGTAGGACACCCGGTATTTACCAAAAACAAATTTATTTTAATATTTTAAAATTTTTAGTGAGGCATTTCGTGTTTTTGATAGAGAAGGTCACGGATTCATAACTGCTCTAGGTATACAATACACTATACAGCCTTACAGGGATATAATTTATGTTTCAAGGTGTCTCAGAGTTATAATTTATTAAAACAATAGGGTGTCCCAGAATATAGGAATATAGTTTGAAAATACAAGGAGCAAGAGAATAAAGGGATAACATGGATAACAATTTCTGAGAAACAATAACGATTACGTTTTATTTAGCTTTTTTGTAGACATCTTGCTAATAAACAAATATCTCTGAATAAATGTTGTTACCAGTAACTACTATTGTATATCATACCCCTGATTTTCATTGTTTAAAGAGACTGTTCACGTTATTTCAAGTAATTATCCATGAAAAAGTTTCACAAGATTAACAACCAAGGTTGTATAATAAGGTTGGTTACTCTCGATGCGCTTTTAATGTACGGAAAATGTTGTCTCCTAATATAGATCGAGAATAACCAACCTTATTATACAACCTTGTTAACAACTGAAATATTAACTATTCAAACCGTTATATATATATAAATATCCATATGTGAGCAAAGAGCTGTAGCCTGTATAATATAGATGTTATATTGAATATGTTACCCACAAAGGATGAAACTGTACAGACGACCAAAAACTATTACGATTTGAAACTTGATTTTTGGTTTCCGCATTCAATACAGTATTTATATGGTTCACTTAATATTTAAGCACAGAAATAAACCAGTTTCGGCCTACAAGGAAACTTGAATGCAAGAAAACGGACTATATAAGGAAACTTGTATGCAAGAAAACGGACTATACAAGGAATCTTGAATGCAAGAAAACGGACTACAAGGAAACTTGAATGCAAGAAAAGGGACTACAAGGAAACTTGAATGCAAGAAAACGGACTAAGCTAATTCCGTCTTTTAAGTCTCATCCTTTGTGGGTAACCCTGTATGTCAGCTGGTTTTTAATAGACGTTAAATTGATTTCAGAAAGTGTCCATTTTATTCTGTCGACTACTGTACTGTACCGACTACAGACAGTTTTCTAATAGTTGAATGGAGATAAATATTTGATGTTGGAAGAATAGAATGAATAATTGATTCATCAATCTAAACAAGAGTTGTTGTTTTTATAATCCAAGTTTTTCTTACAGTTTAATTTTATTTTTATCAAACTTTAATAAGTGTTGCAATATATATATATATAAAGTTGTAATCTCTGTTTGTCTGTCTGTTTGGTTGTCCAATCATAACTCAGGGATCCCTGGACCGATTAGCCTAAAATTTTGATTGGGGAACTCAAGAGAGCCACGGGAATGTGATTAGCTTGATTTTGAGATTCTAAAATGAGTAAGTCGACTTTTATAGCGAAAATTTAGTTTCCATGTAAAATCGTTCTAGGGTGATTAAATGGTGGGAGTAACTATGAGTATTGAGTAACCTTGACAGCTCTGGGTTCCCAAGCTAGTAATAACTAAAACTGAAACTGCATTTATTAAAATCTTGAAAAGGTTAGATGATAAAAATATTCTACGATAATAATGAGTCAATAAGGTCTTACAGAAGCTGATCACTTTCCTTAAAATGCAACCTAAAGTTGTAGACCTTTGATATTTCTAACTTTGACCCTAGCTTGGTTTAGAATAATTTGTAGTTTTTAATATTAAAAGTCTGCAACTTCAAGTATACTCTTTTATACCATAAGAGTTTTGTCCCTAGGAACTGTTAAATGAAGCTGATTATGTTATTTAGGAGCTGATAAATGAAACTGATTATATTATTTAGGAACTGTTAAATGAAGCTGATATTGTTGTTTAGGAGTTGATAAATGAATCTGATTATGTTGTTTAGGAGCTGCTAAATGAATCTGATTATGTTGTTTAGGAGCTGATAAATGAAGCGGTATATGTTGTTTAGGAGCTGCTAAATGAAGCTGATTATGTTGTTTAGGAGCTGCTAAATGAAGCTGAATAAGTTGTTTAGAAGGTGATAAATGAAACTGATTATGTTGTTTAGAAGGTGATAAATAAAGCTGATTATGTTGTTTAGGAGCTGAAAAATGAATCTGATTATGTTGTTTAGGAGCTGATAAAAGAAGCTGATTATGTTGTTTAGGAGCTGATAAATGAAGCTGATTATGTTTTTAGGAGCTGATAAATGAAGCTGATATTGACGGTGATGGAAATGTAAACTATGAAGAATTTGTGACTATGTTGTTTAAGGTAAAGTCTAGGGTCATGAATATTGAATAAAACGCAAATCAGAAAAGAAAACACGTAAAACGTTGATAAATGTTTATAAAAAGATTGTTAATCTTTTAATTGTTGTAATATTCCTAAAACATCAAAAGTTAAGAATTTACTTTTAGAAATTAAAGTTCAAAAAGTTTCATGAGACATTTCTTCTTCTCCACTTTCAAACTTCTGTACAATACATTTTCAAATAAAAGAGAATATCACAGGAGAAGTTTTTCTTTTACTTTTTCCACTCCTTTTGAAAATTTCAAGAAAGATACGCTGAGTGCATTTTAAAAAATGTGTTAATTATTCTTGTAGTAAACCAGGTTCAGTTACATTAGTATATCCCATAATTATGAATACAATGACAGAAATGGTTCAGTTACATTAGTATATCGAATACAATGACAGAAGTGGTTCAGTTACATTAGTATATCCCATAATTATGAATACAATGACAGAAATGGTTCAGTTACATTAGTATATCCCATAATTATGAATACAATGACAGAAATGGTTCAGTTACATTAGTATATCACATAATTATGAATACAATGACAGAAATGGTTCAGTTACATTAGTATATCCCATAATTATGAATACAATGACAGAAATGGTTCAGTTACATTAGTATATCACATAATTATGAATACAATGACAGAAATTTTAAAATGTCGTTGTCAAAGAAATAACGGTAACTAGCTGAAGTGTCCGACGTTGTCCGTAGTAATTAAAAAAAAGGATTTTTTTAGCCTATGTTACCACCAGGATACAACTGGGTTTCCTAAAAAAACGTCAACCCATTCGGTCCAGCCGTTTGGAAGGCTATAGGGAACATATATACGAATGTCTTGATTTATTATTTAGATTTACTAAAACATTAAAATGTCTGAGTTGAAACTGGTTTTAAAGGAATAATCAAAATGTAAATTCATATTTGATTGATTGATATCGATAGCTAAATACTACTGAAATACGCAGAACAGTAACTGAAGATCCCCTAATAATTAATTCATTAAAAAACTTTATAAAAGTTCTTTCATTGCACTAATATATATCACATATACCGAAGTTTATCTGATGATGAATATATTCTATTATAAATAGATTGTAAAATTTACTTTCTATAAAAACATTATTTATTTAGCGGCCCCATGGAGCTACATCTGCTGAGAAGGCGGAACGGCGGAAACGGATGAGCACACAGCTGAGTGATCAACATATTGTGTGAATATCAGTTCAGTGATCGATTAATTGATCATTCATTTCTTGGTTGGTCAGCCAATTACAATGGTTGATTAATGATCAATAGATTTGTTGATTAATTAATTAACTAATCAATTAATTAGTCAGTAGATTGTTTGAAATTTGAGTTTTTGCTCTAATTTTTGCCAACATTTTTTAATTTAATAAATATAACATTCATATAATGGTTAATTCAAAATTTGAAAAATAAATTTTCCCTTAACAAATCTATATTTTGGCATAAATCTTTAATAAACGATAATGATGTATCTATTTCATTTATAAAATAAATCATAAATCACCTAAAATATCAAAGCATTTATCAAAAATGATTGCAGTGATAAATCTCATTAAATTTCATTTCAAAAATATATAAAACTCTAGCTTGGAAACCCAGCCTTGCATTGATACTGAATTTTCTTTTAAAAAGTCAATCCAATCAATTTAAATCTTTTAAACCTCGCTAGAACCATTCCCGTGGTTCTAACGAGTTCCCCAATTAAACTCTGAGGCAAATCGGTCTAGAGGTTTCTGAGTTATGCTCAAACATATATGATCAAATAAATCAAGATCAAATCTAGAGCTGAGATCCTCGTCATTTATCTCGATGTATAAAACTCTAATTTTCTGGCTTCTATTTGATCAAATTTGGTGGAAATGTTTGAAAAAACATATTTTTTTCCGCCAGAGTAAATTGTGTTTTTGTTTTTTTAAAGTTTAAAATTACAGTTTTTGATCGTGGGTAGCCTACTGGGAATTAGAGACAAGATAAAGAATATTAGGAAAGAATATCTGAGAGATATGAGGGGGAAAAGGGTTGGAATGTAACGGGGAAATGGTTAGTATGTAAGGGGAAAAGGTTAGAATTGAAGAGGGAAAAGGTTAGTATTGAAGAGGGAAAAGGTTTGTATGGATGGGGAAAAGGTTAGTATTGAGAGGGAAAAGGTTAGTATTGAAGAGGGAAAAGGTTAGTATTGAAGAGGGAAAAGGTTTGTATGGATTGGGGAAAAGGTTAGTATTGAGAGGGAAAAGGTTAGTATTGAAGAGGGGAAAGGTTAGTATGGAAGAGGGGAAAGGTTAGTATTGAAAAGGGAAAAGGTTAGTATTGAAGAGGGAAAAGGTTAGTATTGTATAAATATTCTAGAACATACGATCTAGGAGTAGTAAAGTGGAAAAAAATGGGAAATCACAAAATCAGCTGTTTTCCTTAGTTTTTCAGCTCCACTATTTTTTTTTATTATTTTCTAAAATGTTTTTTTCCGTTTAATATGGCTTAGAAAGACGGATCTTTTGAGGCCCATATCGACATATTTTTGTTATTACACAGACCATTTGCTTGGTGAATTTTGATTTTAGCAAAAAATGCCTTTTGTAAATGTTTCTTAGAATTAAAAAATACATTAGTAGTTACTACTTGAAATTGATTACTCTCAAATTTGTGAAAAATGTTTCACCCCTAATAAACAATGGGATATACTATTTATTCTTGTTATTAAATCAACATTGTTTATTGACAGTAAGAACCTGGTTAACCGGGGGAAAATATCAAATATCCAATTAGAATTTCTGTCATTAGAAAATAGAAAATAGAAAATAGAAAAAAAAATATTTTTAATAATAGTTACTCATTATTTTATCTGCGTTTTCGCTCTTATGCTATACTTTTACTCCTAGTTTTTTCCTCTTTTTTGCTTACCATCACTCGTTGCGGAACTAATGGGGAGGGGGATTTCAGTTTCCCCTCCCCCCTTGATCCTCTTTCATGTCTGATCATTGCTGTTGAGTGTGAAACAACAACTGTTATCATATCTTTTCAATTATTTAAAAGATCTACAAAACATTCCTTAACAATTATTCTCATTTTTTCTCTTTTCAACCTGAGGAAAGTATAATTACAGAGAATGTACTAATAATCCGCAAAAAAACTTACGTTAGCTTATCAAATAAAACTTTTTTTAATTTTGAAGTTGAAGTGCAAAAGTTTAGCTTTTTATTTCACGCCATATTTAGGAAAATTTTGCAAATATTTTGCAAATTTAAATTGGCATGGTCAATAGTCAAGTGCTTTCTACCATTATTCATCCAACTCCCAACAATTTTAAATTTTCATGTCTTTAAACAGATTTCATGAGTTCTGTTGAGTTGTATTCTTATTCTTCTCTTCTGTCAGCAAATTTATTTAAGTCAACATCTTTTCCATATTTTCACAAAATATTATTTTTCATATTTCTAAAACATTTAAGTATAAGCTGAAATTTCTTGATATTCCAACTGTTAACATTTTTGTAAAGTTAATCAAGCATGTTCTTTATAATCTGGGAGAACTATATTTGATTAAAAGTTTGATTAGAAGAAATTGAATATGATTCAGACGTATGTACTTAATTCAGTTCTCTTGTGCGCCGGTTAAAGAACAAGAAGTGGTTCAGCTTAGTCTATACAGCTAGTTTAACTGCAATATAGACTTACAGAGTTTTGGTTTATTATACAACAAGCATTATAGACTTACAGAGTTTTGGTTTATTATTTAACAAGCATTATAGACTTACAGAGTTTTGGTTTATTATTTAACACTCATTATAGACTTACAGAGTTTTGGTTTATTATTTAACAAGCAATATAGACTTACAGAGTTTTGGTTTATTATTTAACAAGCATTATAGGCTTACAGAGTTTTGGTTTATTATTTAACACGCAATATAGGCTTACAGAGTTTTGGTTTATTATTTAACAAGCATCATAGGCTTACAGACTTTTGGTTTATTATTTAACAAGCATTATAGACTTACAGAGTTTTGGTTTATTATTTAACAAGCAATATAGACTTGAAGAGTTTTGGTTTATTATTTAACACGCATTATAGACTTACAGAGTTTTGGTTTATTATTTAACAAGCAATATAGACTTGAAGAGTTTTGGTTTATTATTTAACACGCATTATAGACTTACAGAGTTTTGGTTTATTATTTAACAAGCAATATAGACTTGAAGAGTTTTGGTTTATTATTTAACAAGCATTTATTTCTACTTTTGTCTTAGAAAGAATAAACGAAAATTTGTCAAATCGGGATCGAAAGTGATAGCTTGCTGGGACAAGGTCCGAACAGTTAAATTATTGTGAAATCTAAATGTCTATCATCTGTAGGTACTCATCCTGTAAATTTGAGCTATTTTACATTTGGCGGTTTCTTATCCCCCAACATTTTTTTACATATATGGTTTACTTTATTTAAACATTTTTCAACATAAAACATGAACTCTACACCAGTGCACACATGTTTGCAAAATAAAGCAAATACCAATTTTTGTAAATCTATTCTTTTATAAATAGATACTTCAACACAGAACAAACTAAACAAATAAAGAAAATAATTTTTATAAATATATTGATTGTTGTATATATATCACTATATATCAATATCTTATTATATCCATGAATATTGTATCATCCAAACTTAAAACAAATATTTATATTTGTAGAGATAGAAACTAATAAATTAACATAAAGTAGACAAACTTTAATTACAATAGAGATAGAAATTGATAAATAGTGAGAAGCATTGAACGAGGGGAGGAAGGCCAACCACATCAATCTCTAGTCCGAACCACATTCTCATCATTTTCTCGTCCGAACCACATCGAAATCCTCGTCCTTTCAATATTATTTTTTTTAAGTGTCCGATCCTTGAAAATAAATACATTTTTTAAAAATATGGCGACGTTAAACAACTGAAATAAATACAGAAACTCAAGAGCTGATATTAAAATACTACAAATTGCCTGATCAGCATCTCAAAACTGCATATTAACCCTCCTGGGGGGGGCGGGGGTATGCAGCTAATTGAACGAGCATTACAGGACAGCCAGGAAACAAGAAGATTGGAAACATGATTATCTGCATTCTGCATTAAATACATGTATCAAATAATTTGTTTCATAAAAAAAATAATAAAATAAAAAAATTGATAAAGTAAAAAAATAAATATATGTCTAGTAAAACTGTTTAATTTGTATCACTATCAAATATACTGTCGTCTTCCTATTCTATTTTCCGGGTAGATAATTTACTCTTATATGCTTATTAATTTATAGACGAGAATATCGTCGGGTAAAGAAATAAGGCATAGACATGAGTCAACTGCATAAACTAAAGGCTGATGGAAAAATTTGAGAATTGATCCAACGCCCGATAACTTTGCTTTATTTCTGGAAGCTTTAAGAAGTACAGGTTTAAAATATCAGATTGTTCTTGTTTTCTTTACTTAGTTCAAATTAATGTTTATCAAGTATAATATTAATAAAACTTATGAATTATAAAATATGTTAAATATGAAAACCGATCAGCTGATTCCACTCGAATTTGTCACTTATAATTATAGCAAGACAATAATAATGATAATAATAATAAGACAATAATAATGATAATAATAATAAGACAATAATAATAATAATAAGAAGACAATAATAATGATAATAATAATAATAATAATAATAATAATAGCAAGACAATAATAATAATAATAAATTTCACATTAGCGCTTTTAGATAAACAAAATAATATTTTTTTTCTAATCTAAAAGTTGAATAAAATCTGTCAAAACGTCCTGTCTTTGAACATTTTCGGCGAAAATATGAAGAAATTTAGGCTATAACATCAATGAACATGGGTTTAAGGACATATTTTATACGGTGGTAGATGATTATATCAATGTAATGAAGACGACTTTCGATTTAAATTTAGATGAAGCTTTTAAACAGCATGGATACAAAGAAACATGGAAACAAAGAGAAGCTGTCAATTAAAATAACTTTTTTTAAATACTTGTAAGCTTTCAATTTAAAAAAAACTTGTTAACACTCACACAATTCTTTAACAATGTAATACTATGTTAAAATGTATCAAAGTATTCATAAATAGATATTTAAATATGTGTTTAAAATCTGGATAATCTATAGAATCTTTTAGGTTTAAATATTCAATTACTGCCACGTTAAAAGAATTTGTACCAAAATATTTGCTGTTTTGTTTTTAATAAAAGTGACATCATGAAATTTAGAAAAATGGAAATTTTTAAGACATTTTTGCTTGTTTTCTGGTCTTTTATCTTTAATTTAAAGTTTCTTTCTAATGTATAATTAACTTTTACCCATTTAACTTAGAATTTTTAAAACCAAGCTCAGGACATTCTTGTGGTTCTAACGATTTCCCCAATTTGGCTTCATCAAATCTGTCAAGTTATGATCTGACATACATGAAAAAAAACACAAGTAGGTTATTACTTTATATATGTCTAGATATATATGCAATAGGCATAATACTTGCATAATCAAGCATATGTGATAAATGTATGATGAAAATTTGAACACATTTGTCTGTACTGTTTATAGATCTATCTATCTATCTACAATCAAGTTTAGAAAATATCAGTCAAAATATTTTGGTGACAATAAAAGCATATTATAATTATATATTTCCTCTAATAACGAGGTTTAAATTAGGGTTTCTATTTTTTTTTTCCTGAAGCTCTTAAGTATGACAAACCATTAAAAACTTTTGGAAATTTACCGCGGAAACTTTTTTAACCGAATTAAGAATAAATCTTCCCCTTAAATGCTTCGGAGAGCTGTGTGTGACCTGCTGATAAAAGTTTACGATTATTCAGAATAAAAGTTATATTGAATAATCATCCAGTAAACTTTTTTCGAAATGTCACACCAAGCTCTGCGTAGGAGTAGATTTATTTAAAAACCAGTTATTTTATTTCTAAAATTGTTAAATGCTTGGTTCCGTACTTAAGGCATTGATCCGAAAAAAATGGAAACCCTAGTTTAAATACACATAAATTTCAATCCTTTCTGCTCAGTATAATTAACATTCCTTCCAGAAGCTGAAGTAAATCTTTTAAGATACATGACTTTGAGTATTACAATTAAAAATATACAGTTCTATGTTTTTGAAATAATTTTTTTCCAAAAGTGCCAAAATAAACAGTGATAATTTTATTAAATTTATTTTCTTACTTTTGATGCAATGTTTCAAGTTGGAATTAGGCTAAATTTTCTTAACTCTGAAAGATTACGAAATCAGCCAATCTCAAAGCCGAAGTTAGACTACTACAAAGTGTTGAACTCCTATTGGATAATCGTATATTTTACTTCTAAAGAATGCTAGGGTTGAGTAGGTTGCTAGGTGTCAAGACGGTGTTGTATAAAGGGACCAGGGGGGTGTCTGGTTGGGACAAATTAGAGTTTGACAAAATTGTGGTGAGTAAATATTAAATTAATTTTTGTTCTATATTTTTGTTGCATTTTTCTAGATAGAATTAGAGTTTATTTGGGAAATTTGGACACTATTTTAATACACATAATTATGAACTTCTAGTATATTTCTTAGCAGCAAAATAAGATTACACTACTTTCTAGATTTAAAATCGTCTTTCTCTGTAATCCAGATCATTGAACTGTTAGGATTTCTGATTTTTACAGGACCGGCATCATTAAAAAGATTTCAAAGTTGAAAAGCACTAGTTTCCAGATTATATGTTAATGGAGTAAGTAATTGACAGAAACTATGTTTAGGACTCTGTCTGCAGAACGCGGTCTATCTGATAGATAAATATTATATATTTTTATGACACAAGGAGTCCAAATAATCATGGGAATTAAGTGACAACTTTAAGATCATCTTTGTTATGAATAAGATGCATTGTAATACCTACTTTAAAAGAGATGTAATAAGTCTAAAAAAAATCTTTTTTGTAGACGGGAATTTACTCAAAATTTAATTTTAAAAAAACAAATTCCAAATTCGAAACATACACTTCGGATTATAGTTTTTTTTAGTAGACATCACGATAATAAATCAAAAATCATCGACAAAGACGATCTTAACATGGTCACTTTATTCTCATGTTTATGGGTGCACCCTGTATATGTTTACTAGGTTGGAGCAGGTTCTGCAGGCTGTGTTCTATCTAATAGATTAACTGAGGATGAAAACACTAAAGTTCTCCTGGTGGAAGCTGGACCTAAGTAATTCTATAAAATTAATTTCGTAAAGATTAACAAATTGATTCTTTTTTATACCTATTCAATTTTCTAATGACTTTTAAAATCTGCTTTGGTCAAAAATTTAATTAAAAAATAATTGTTCTCTGTACTGTCTTCAGAGGCCTCCACTACAGCTTACAGCTCTCACAGCATTCTATGGAGGATTGTACATATATGTACATACATGTACAATACTCTTTTTATATATTGTCTGAACGTACAGTGTAGTTTAGTTTAGTAAGGAAGTCGTATAGAGAACATGGGTTGTCATTACTGTCAATCTGTCAGAAAAAAGATAAAAAATGTATTGTACATATATGTACATACATGTACAATACTCTTTTTATATATTGTATGAACGTACAGTGTAGTTTAGTTTAGTAAGGAAGTCGTATAGAGAACATGGGTTGTCATTACTGTCAATCTGTCAGAAAAAAGATAAAAAATGTATAAATATTTTACCCTGGACCTATTCAAATGTATTTGCACAGTTAAAACATACGCAAGAATAATTTAAAGTTTAATTTCAAGTTTCAAGTTAACACAAAGGAACTAAGTTTTTGTCACAAACTCTGATTTTGATATTTCAAACTTTAGATCAAGTAGCCTAAGTTTGCAATATTAAAGATTTACACCATCTGGTTGCAAAGATATAGGGATTAGAAAATTTGAGTTTGTGGCAAAAATTCCTTTTTTATAAAATAAGTGAAATGTTTGTTTATGAATGTTATTCAGAGATACAATTCTTGGGAGTAAAATGTTGCAGTGGAAGATCCATATGCCTGCAGCTCTAACCTACAATCTTTGCAATGACAAGTAGGCTTTAATAATTATATCAACATGGATTAATTTTAGTTGTCTTGTAATATTAATATTCTACCTTTGACTTCTGGGATAGGTCATTCATATCAAGCAGTTTAATTCAAAATATTTTATTTCAAAAACATTTTAGATATTTGAATGTCATGTTCATTCCAATATTTTTTTGTAAAAATATTAAAAATATTTTGTTTCCGTTTCATTTCCGGATCATCTCCTTGCTTCAGATACAAACAGTCTTTATGCATAGTACATTTATGGATGTTCAAAGGGGGGGGGGGTTGAAATGCTGAAAGTTTTGTCAAAAGTTTGAAAACAACCTTTCCCTTTCCTGTAGAGAAATTGTGTAATAACATTTATATTAAGGTACAACTGGTATTACAATACTCTACCCCAGGAGCATGCTAATAACAGAGTTATGTACTGGCCAAGGAAATATTTTATTCGTATTTGTACAATTAACATAAATATTACATAATCAAGATGCATCTCTATCCGCGTTTTCAAATCTCAGTCTCCCGTCTAAATCCACTAGTCTCAACAAAAACCTGCAAAGTGAGACTGAATAATTTACTGGTTTTTTTAATTAGACATGTAGGATAAAAAATGTTTAACACTTTATTCTGAGATCAATATTCTTATTTTTAACATTAAAAAAAAAAAATATGCTTTCTTTTATGTTCGAGATGATCCAAAAGCTGATTTTATTTTCTAGATCCGGGTAAAAACAACAAAAGCTCTGAAATAGGAAGTCAACTTTTAGACTCGAATTTATATTTCAAATAGTCCATGTGAGCATGAGACAAAGCAATTGTGCAGTATAAACAAACCCATTTTACTTAACAAGGGATTTCTATGCTACATAGTTTGATAAAAAAAACAACATCAAAACACAGATTGTTTTAATGTCATCGTTCTATTCCACAGTGTTATGGTTCTCATTGTAGATAATTAAATAAGAAAATAAATTCTTCTCATAAACTTTATTAAACGAAAACACGAGTAAATAATTGAATCAAAAATACGATAAAATATCGTCATAAACTATACAGCGGTGTGAATAAGTTAATAAATGATGTACAAAATCTAAGTCAATCACTTAAAAACATGCATATTCGATTATAATCTGCACAAACAACATGCATATTCGATTATAATCTGCACAAACAACATGCATATTCAATTATAATCTGCACAAACAACATGCATATTCAATTATATAATCTGCACAAACAACATGCATATTCAATTATATAATCTGCACAAACAACATGCATATTCAATTATA